>NC_034190.2:52051861-52351861 GCF_002021735.2 Oncorhynchus kisutch | reverse complement strand
TACGTCAAATCCCTGAGCAAGGTAAGTAACCGTAATTGCTCCATGGTCGCCATCAATAATGGCTGCTCCCCTGGCTGTCACCCCACAGGGGAAGTGGGATATGCAGAAACACATTTCCATTTCACACCTCACACTTGTACAGGTTACCCATTTGTACATACAGTGAAACAGGACTATATAAGCACCCTCTAATTATATTTACTATAACTACATTTCATCTCAACTTTTACAAACAACTGAACTTTCTCAACAACTTACATAAAAACTTACCTACCTATTCACGATTACACTATTACTGCTACAAGTACTTCTTGGCTACTTACTATTAAACAAGTCAACATTTTTCAACACTAACAAACTTCTAAACTTCTTCCACTAGATGCAACATCATATAGCTCTCCCCAAATGATATATTTAACTATGACTATATATTCACTGCTTCACTTTAAAGGGGGCAATCTGTGATTGCTACATACATTTTTTGACTTTTAAATTGGTGATATATACCCATTGATTCTTGAAGAATATAACGTATTAGAGTGATTAGTGTTTTTTGAGGTCGGTTCTGTTTGGGAAAAATAATAATAAAACATTTGATTTCTGTTTGGATAATAAAAAAGAATAATAAATACATTATGAAATATGACATTGAAATCGTTTTAGAGCTATTTCATTGAAATTCCAAAGCCAAATATTGAGAACATTAATTTGCCAAAACATTGAAAACTTTCCATTGTCTAACAACACAGAATAAAACAATTAATAACAGCCAATGGAAGTGACCCTTACTGCATACTTATTAACCATCATTTATTCACATGACCATACTTTCGTAAAATATTTCAGTTGTGTATATATTTTTTTTTACATTTGATGACTCTATTATTTCATTCAAGTTTCATTCAAGTCATTATCTCATCTCATCTTTGCTCAGGCAGTAGCAGCCAGACAGATAACCATGTAACGTTATCTCTGTTTCTCTCAATTGAGTCATCCTATTTAGCTAGGCTATTAGCTAGCTGGTAGATGACTGTGCTGCAGAGCCGTCTGACAAAATCAGTCTAGTTGTTCTTCAAAGTAGATAAAGCATACTTTCAAGATTTGCTTATTACCAACTACTATTCAGTGTTTAATAGTCACATGTACCGGGTTGCAGGTGTGATTGCAGGGTACAGTGAAAATCTTATGCTTCGAACTCCAACATGCAGGACTAAGTTAAATAAAATAATGAAAATGGTTTTAAAAAACAACAATATACATAGAAATAGCACTCTACACATAATAACAACTGTGGCAGTGATGAAAAAATACATGTCCATTGGGGTGGAGGTAGACTACTACAACTATCAATCGGGTAGAGCTACCTCACGAACTGTCTCTATCTGAACTGTCTCTGTTGTGTACATTCTTCTCTCATGCTGTATCATGTGGTCTGTGTCAAAGATTATGGATGTAAGATACATGTATTATGGATGTAAGATACAAGATACATGTATCTCTGCCCTAACTATGGGAGACTACAAAGCGGCACGGTGGGCTGTCTAGCTCCCACCTATCATTTCTTTGGATTGGTGGATACATGTTGATGTCAACTGCCTGTATTCAATGGAGAGCGATTCTGCGCTATTAGCCTCATGCCATGAATATGCATAGCCATCTCAAGACAAGTCCGATACAAAAATGAATTCTCAAAGTTTCCCGGGATGTCACGTGTCCTACTTATATCAGTACACTCGAGACAACTTAAGCGTTACGACATATCTAATCGATCAAATAAACCTTACGCAGCAAATAAGCTATACAGAATATGTTATGTACACACCACTTTATTGCACAGAAAAGGGGGTCATAGGGTGTTTTATGTGCTGCCATATACTTTCCCTTTTTTCAGGCACATTTGTTTCCTTCACTCACTTGGAAACTCAGCCTTGGTACAGTATCATATAAATAGCTTAATACTAGATACAGTAACAGAGGGAAGTTGCCACCATTGCAATTGGATGAATCAAAAACGACAGAGCTATCTAGATACATTCACACAAGACATAGTCAACATATGAATATGTCCCTCGAGCTTTTTAATTTGTACAAAGAGCCCTCTTATTGTTTCTCAGTTTTATAAAGGCAATGTCTATCCACCTTTCCAAACTAGCGTCACATGGTGGCACGTTTTTGTGGGTCGTCTTTTGGCCGAATGCACTGTTACTCTTATAGTGGTGCCTTGTGGTTTACCTTTCCCTTCCAGTGTATTTCTCATGGGGGGCTGAACTCATTCCACTGAGCCAGACTCTTATGCAACCTGAGATTGATCACCTCAACATATTTATTTCTAATATTGCAATTTTTTGGAGGAGAGGACATGTGAGAATACAGTCTTCTGATAAGAGAAGTCAATGCCTCTTCCAAATGTGATGGAATCCCAATGGAGCAATTCACCAGAGTTGTTGTGAGAATATGCCCCTGCATGCCTGTTTTTGACAGTAGAGATAGGAGTGGCCATGTGTGACATCACAAGAAACTTGAGACCATAATTTTGAACAGCCCTCCCTTTTAGTGCTTTTTCCTATACATGTGCTCCCACCCAAACCGTCTCCCTTTCCCCTAAGCAAGACACTCTCTGTTCTTTCTTCTTGTCTCTAAACTCAGGCCAATTACAACTGAGAAAAACAACACCTTGGTCAAGAAAACATATATTTTCCTCAGGACACCCTTCACTATCTCTCTGTCTTCATTGAAACTATATTTTCTGCATTAGAAGGTAAGAGAACCCAGTTCTTTTTTCTTCCATGTATTGCCATGCCACGTGTGTTATATGAAGTACTTTACAGGAAGGGTTAAGTACTATGGGAATTTCACTGATCCACATCAGTAAGGTTTGTTGTGAGATAGTGTTTTTGGAATTTGTCATTATCAGTTGAACTACACTTTATTTTTTTGACTTCCACAACATATTGAAGTACTAAAGTCTTTTTTTCACTATTCATGATTGGGAATGTTTTCCTGACCAGTTTCATGTGTGGATTTTTTACTGTTTTTGGTTGTCAGCTTTTGCAGCTTTTAAAAGCCCTTTTATTTCTATCAATATGGATTGAGTAGGTGGGTGTCAAATGACTTGTTGGAAGACTGGTCTGAATATGTCCATTTGGAAAGGTTACAGACAGACACTGTGTGATAGGTCGAGTGAGCTCATGAGAGTAAGGACACCAACTGACAGTGAATTCAGTGGCCACTGTCTCTTTCTTTGTGTGACTGACACTGTATTCAAGCAATTGCTCAGAATAGCAGTTGACTGTTTTGTAATGTGAATCATACAACCCAACACAACAGTGTCTTGGATCTTTGTCTGTTAATGCAAAACCCCCTTGACCGAAACGTCACAGTATGTTTTTAACAATGGATCTATAATAAACTATAGTGTTATAATGGAGAGAGTGTCTACTGGACACTAGTGTCTAATGGAGTGCCTTCGAATATAGTTGTTTGAGCACAAAACCCCGTTTTCCCCTTGTCTATAAATACAAGAATCAGTTGATCGTACTGTATCATTGGAGACGTTAATTTATAGCTCTTCCTCAAATAGAATTGACAGAATCTCATACATTGTTTATTTACCCAGTCAATTTTCCTATCCACTAGCCTCGATGTCAAGTGTACAACTACACCTAACTCCAGGACTATTGCTAAAGCATAAAAACCTCTCAATCAGCCAATGGAAAGCAAGAAAAAATAAGGTATTAAGGTTATTACATAATATGTAATGAATACACCGCTTTATTGCACAGAAAAGGGGGATCAGAGGGTGTTTTATGTGCTGCACTCTGCTGCCATATACTTTCCCTATTTTCAGGCACATTTGTTTCCTTCACTCACTCGGAAACTCAGCCTTGGTACAGTATCATATAAATAGCTTAATACTAGATACAGTAACAGAGGGAAGTTGCCACCATTGCAATTGGATGAATCAAAAACGACAGAGCTATCTAGATACATTCACACAAGACATAGTCAACATATGAATATGTCCCTCGAGGTTTTTAATTTGTACAAAGAGCCCTCTTATTGTTTCTCAGTTTTATAAAGGCAATGTCTATCCACCTTTCCAAACTAGCGTCACATGGTGGCACTTATTTGTGGGTCGTCTGTTGGCCGAATGCACAATTCAACAGGCTATATAGGACTTTTTCTTCCCATTACAGATTAGGCTATATGTTTTCTGATAGGTCAGTCAATAATAATAATAATAATACATAAGATCAGAAATCTAGCTAGTTTTCTTTTTTAGCAAAATCTTAAAACAGACATTTTATCGGAAATGATAGATGGTTTCCATACCACTCTAATTATAGACCATTGCATTTTTTACCTGACATCACACATTTGATTTACAATATCGGACATCTTTCTTCACTCAGAGACGATTTCCTGGCTGTATTGGTTGCCGACCACTATGGCTTCCTAAAATATCCAAAATAAACATCAGAAAAAGACTACATTTCCACGAAAGAGCCTTGCAATGTAAATAATGCATACAAAAATAGATGGTGTGTCTGTGTGCTTGCGTGTCTAGGTATGTGTGCATGTGTGTGAATGGGTCACCAGTGCATGTATGTGTGTGTTCGTTTGTAGTTGTGGTCGTTGGGTGTTGATTTCAACAGGGACATTTTGTGTTGGTGCGAAGTGAGAACCGAGCAGAAAGGCATATTCTGGAGTTTGATTCCCAAAACACAATGCAAGTATGGGCTTGCCCGACAGTTCCCGTTCACTCACAACAAGGTGCCTGTCATAAGAAAAGCATTTGGGTTACGTAAAAAAAATATTTCCAGGGGCTCTTAAAGTATTGGAATAAATGTAGGGAGAGATTTACCAAAGGAGAAAGATCCCACACGTAAACGTAGCAATGTCGAAATGTGAAAAGGAAGAGAGACAGAGAAAGGAATGTGTGTGAAATGGTTGTAGGAACAGCAGACCAACACCTACTGTGCTCTAGTCTGCAGGAACTGCAGCTGAAGACTACCAGAATTTACGTTTGGGAGTTATTTATTTCCACTGAACTGGTGTGAATTCACATGTGGCTTTTCTAAATGCTGTTGGGTATTATTGCTATAGAAACTAGAGTTGGCCCACAGGGTAGAATTTATGTACAATTTACCCATACCAAAGTACTGTACACTTAGTATGGGTCATCATCAGAAGGCACATTCTGAAGGATCATCCAATGTATTAGGGTATGTAGGGTGCCCGCTACCTGAATTACCTTTGAAAAGCGTGTGATGCATCATGTGATGTCAGAGTGAGTCGAACCGTTATCAAAATCGCGTTTGACATAACAAGGCTGAGGTCTCCAGCAACTGGTGGGGAGTTGCAGCTGGTAAAAACCTGGACTTGCTCCAAACTGCAACTTGGGAGCCAGTGAGCCACGTATCCATCTCAGGGGTTAGGAAAAATTCTGGCGTGCATATAAATGTGAATTCCAACGTCCCACATCACTTGTGTTATAAAACACACCTCCCTGGGGTCATTGGACTCAGCAGTGCAACACAGTTTGTAAGAAGCAGTAATGTTTTCTATGGTAAAGGTCAAACAGGAAAGCTTACTTACAAAAGCACTATCCAAGATATTTAGGTTTCACTTTCATGCCGTAATGAAATAGACAGAAGTGTTGCGTGGGGGTAGCAAAGAACATTAGTTATGAGTTAATCATAGGACTACATTTTGAAAGTTTTGTTTTCTTTGGCTAGTCAGACCATATGTTTCTGAAGAAAAGACTATTGTCTGTAAATACAGCACACTGAGAACAAAAGTAGCCTAGCTATAAAATGATCAAATACAACATTGCCTCAGCTGTGAGCCAACACAACTCACGAGCCTTGATAAAGGGCCACATGCCTTATCTTCTTGTATAATTATTTTGTCAATGTATCAGAAGGCGATATGTAAGCAGCCTCATATGACACTATTTGTTCAGCAAATTGCAATATTTATTGTTTGCCAATTTTGTCTGTACTGACATCAAATTACATCTGGCACCTCAGTTAGCATAGGGCTGGTATCTTACCCTATGGTAGCCCTGCAGTGGAGAGGGACAAGAGTGAAATCCAAATCGATTAAAAAAGAGACGAATGGCACTCTGGATAAATAAAATCTAGATAAATAACAGTGGACAACAAAGTCTGTGTTCACATCAGAGTCTGTGTTCACAACAAAGTCTGTGATGACAACACAGTGCTTCCAGGTGTTGGTAATGGATACTGTTATTACGTTTGTTAGCCTCTTCTATTGGAAGGAATTCTATTGGAAGGATTTCAAAAGTAGTCAGGCGTCTCATTACTGGCATTGCAACCTGAGCTGTCAAATGAAATGACACATGCAAGGAGAGAGTGGTGCTATAGATTCCACTGGTGGGAAGCAGACATGTGGTCCCATAGTGACAGCAGACACCTTGACAACTCCCACAGTTACCCTCGAGCAGGGCTCTCCAACCCTTTTCCTGGAGAGCTACCGTCCAGTAGGTTTTCACTCCAACCCTAATTAGCTGATTGATAAGCTGAATCAGAATAGTTACAACTGAGGTTGAAGTGAAAACCTATTGGAGGGTAGCTCTCCAGGAACAGGGTTGGAGAGCCCAGCCCTAGAGTCTAGGCTTTGCGACGTGCAAATTCCCCAAACCGTTTTCATTGACTGTACATTTTTTTTTGTCTATCATCTTGAATGACATGCAAACGATAACTCATTTATCTAAGGTCAATCCTCTTTGCTTTGTTTCAGATTGGAGCTCTAGCCAGTAAAAAACCATCAGTCACCCACTCGTCTTTGTATCAGCTAAAACAATATGGAACTCCAAAAGCTATCAAATGGCCTCCACCATGGCTTTGTCCCTTTCGAAGATGGGTATGTCCTCTTTGACTGCACATATTGCAACCTGGCATGCATGATAATATCTTTCCCCCAGTTGTGTGCATGATAGTCTTTTTTTGTGCATTTGTGTTTGTTTTCTGACAAAGAAGACTATTACCACCCTATAATTACACAGTGGCCAGTTTATTAGGTACACCACCCATGAGTCTCAGGGCCATGGCTTGCTATATAAAGCAGGCAGACATGCATCAAGGCATTCAGTTACTGTTCGATTGAACATTGGAATGGGTAAAACAAGTGACCTAAGCAACATTGAGCATGGTATGATTGTCGGTGCCAGGCGCGCCGGTTCCAGTATCTCAGAAACAGCTGGCCTCCTGGGCTTTTCACGCATGAGAGTGTCTAGGGTTTACCAAGAATGGTGCGACAAACAAAAAACATCCAGTCAGCTGCAGTCCTGTGGGCGGAAACAGCTCGTTGATGAGAGGTTGGGGGAGAATCATGCAAGCTAACAAGTGGGCCACAAGCAGACAAATAATGACGTAGTACAACAGCGGTGTGAGAATGACATCTCAGAACGCACAACTCGTCGGTCCTTGTCACGGATGGGCTATTGTAGCAGACGACCACACCGGGTTCCACTCCTATCAGCTAAAAACAAGAAGACGTGGGTCCAGTTGGCACACGGTCACCAACACTGGACAATTAAGGAGTGGAAAAACATTGCCTGGTCCTATGAATCCCGTTTCCTGTTGCGTCATGCTGATGACGAGTCCATGGCTCCACTCTGTCTGATTTCAACGGTATAGGCTGGTGGTGGTGGTGGAATGGTGTGGAGAATGTTTTCTGGCACACGTTAGGTCCCTTGATATCAATTGAGCAAGGTTTCCATGCCCCGAAGGATTCAGATTGTTCAGGAGACAAAGGGGGGTCCGACCCGGTACTAAATGGGTGTACCTAATAAACTGGCCACTGAGTGTATATTACATATACCTGGAAAAATGCCTGTGAAAACGTGCTTTTTGTAAATACTCGTTTTTACATTTCACAGTTTTACATTTATGCATTTTAAACTTTTAAATGAATACAGTACTTTCATGGACAGCATTTTCAAGCACCCAATGGATTATAATGATGCAATGGATCATCCAATGGATTAACCTCAGTAATTTCTATTTCCTTGGTTTGATTGACATAATAGCATCCCGCAGGCAGAAGAGGAAGAGGAGATGTTACCACATAAGAGTGATGGGACCAAGAAGCCCCAGTTTACCGATGTGAGTATGAAGAACTATGGCCACAGCTCTGGAGCCGACAGTCATTGTTTTTATGCTGAGATGTCATGTCATGAAATGTCATTATGAGGAGTTATAACAACTGACATTCATGTATTTGTATCCTTGGCAGTTTGAGGGAAAAACCTCTTTCGGAATGTCCGTCTTTAACCTCAGTAACGCCATCATGGGGAGTGGAATTCTGGGATTGTCATACGCCATGTCAAACACAGGCATCGTTCTCTTTATGTGAGTACAGCAGCACACTCATGTGTGCCATGTCCCTATGTGATTTCCTGAAGTGACAACAGACAACCCACTGGGCAAAGACGTCAATTCAACGATTATTCCACGTTGGTTCAACGTAATTTGTTGAAATGACGTGGAAACAAAGTTGATTCAACCAGTGTGTGCCCAGTGGGAAATTAGTACACACACACTCCAACCAAGTTAAATATTAACTTGCCAGGTCAAAATTTGTGGGGTGGGATTATTTATCTAGTGTGCCTCGATCTGGCTCTGATGCCACAGTGCAAGAACCGGCTGATAAACTAGTACACATTGAAACGGAGACAGGTTAGTGGAGGAGAGGCGGAGGGAGTTTTGGGCCATCTCTGCCCAGGGGATGAAAGCCGACCACTCCCCTGGCCGGTCCTGGCAATAAGACCGCAGAAACCTACCCACATCCCGGTTAACTCTCTCCACCTGCCCATTACTTTCGGGGTGAAACCCTGAGACCTGCAGACCCACAGACGTTTCATGAACGCCCTCCAGATCCTTGATGTGAACTGGGGACCCCGATCAGACACTATATCCTCAGGCACCCCGTAGTGCCGGAAGACGTGTGTAAACAGGGCCTCCGTAGTCTGTAGGGCTGTAGGGAGACCGGGCAAAGGAATGAGACGGCAGGACTTAGAAAACCGATTCACAACAACCAGAATCGTGGTGTTTCCTTGTGACGGAGGGAGATCCGTCACGGAATCCACCGATAGGTGTGACCATGGTCGTTGTGGAACAGGTAGGGAGTTGTAATTTCCCTCTGGGCAGGTGTCTAGGTGCCTTTTACTGGGCGCACACCGAGCAGGAGAAAACATACACCCTCATGTCCTTAGCTAAAGTGGGCCACCAGTACTTCCCACTAAGACAGCGCACTGTCCGACTGATGCCAGGATGACCAGAGGAAGGTGACATATGAGCCCAACAGATCAATCGATCACGAACATCAGACGGAACGTACTTACGCCCAACTGGACACTGGGTGGGAGTGGGCTCCGCATGTAACGCCCGCTCAATGTCTGCGTCAACCTCCCATACCACCGGTGCCACCAGGCAAGAAGCCGGAAGTATGGGAGTGGGATCCGTGAACCGCTCCTCTGTGTCATACATCCGAGACAGTGCGTCTGCCTTAGCGTTCTGGGAACCTGGTCTGTAGGATAGAGTGAACACAAAACGGGTGAAAAACATGGCCCTCCTCGCCACCCGGATGTACTCCAGATTGTGGTGGTCACTCCAAATGAGAAAAGGGTGTTTAGCCCCCTCAAGCCAATGCCTCCACGCTTTCAGAGCCCCGACAAAAGCCAACAGCTCCCAGTCCCCCACATCATAGTTTCTCTCCGCCGGGCTGAGCTTCTTCGAAAAGAACACACAGGGGCGGAGTATTGGTGGCGTACCCGAACGCTGAAACAGCACAGCTCCTATCCCAGCCTCAGACGCGTCCACCTCTACTATTAACGCTAAGGAGGGATCAGGATGAGCCAACACAGGAGCCGAGGTAAACAGAGCCTTCAAGTGACCAAAAGCCCTGTCCGCCTCAGCTGACCACTGCAGTCGCACCGGTCCCCACTTCAGCAAGGAGGTAATGGGAGCCGCTACCTGACCAAAGCCCCGGAAAACCCTCCGGTAGTAGTTGGCAAACCCTAAGAACCACTGCACCTCCTTTACCGTGGTTGGAGTCAGCCAATTACGCACAGCTGAAATGTGGTCATTCTCCATCTATACCCCTGACTCAGACAGGAGGTACCCTAGGAAGGAGACGGACTGTTGGAAGAACAGACATTTTTCAGCCTTAACGTACAGGTCATGCTCCAACAGTCGACCAAGCACCTTGCGCACCAGAGACACATGCTTGGCGCATGTAGCGGAGTATATTAGAATGTCATCTATATACACCACTACACCCTGCCCATGCAGGTCCCTGAAAATCTTGTCTACAAAGGATGGGAAGACGGATGGAGCATTCATCAACCCGTACGGCATGACGAGGTACTCATAGTGCCCAGAGGTGGTACTAAATGCCGTCTTCCACTCATCCCCCTCCCGGATACGCACCAGGTTGTAAGCACTCCTGAGATCCAGTTTGGTGAAGAAGTGCGCCCCATGCAATGACTCGGTCACACTGGCTATGAGAGGCAGAGGGTAACTATACTTCACTGTGATCTGATTTAAACTATAGTCAATGCATTTAAACTATAGTCAATGCTATAGTCAATGCACGGGCGTAAACCTCCATCCTTCTTCTTCACAAAAAAGAAACGCAAGGAGGCAGGTGAAGTGGAAGGCTGAATGTATCCCTGTCCCAGAGATTCGGTGACATATGTTTCCATAGCCTCCTGTGACAGAGGATACACGTGACTCCTGGGAAGTGGTGCTTCTACCAGGAGATTTATTGCACAATCCCCCCGTCAATGGGGTGGTAGTTAAGTCGCCTTCCTTTTACAGAAGGCGAGAGCCAAATCGGCATATTCAGGGGGAATGTGCATGGTGGAGACCTGGTGGAGACCTGGTTTGGACTCTGATTGAAGACCGCCCGGAAGCGGCAGGTGAAATCCTCATAGCGGACCAACGCTGCGTCTATACTTCCCCATTCAGCGTTGGCCCACTCAAGCGCCTTCCGACAGACAGGAGATATCCCGAGGGAGCCGGATGGACGGTCGCCAGGTAGAGCTCCAACTGGAGCAGGAATGGCAGCCGTCCCATCATATGCGCTCGGGAGCGAGAGCCGAATCCCACTGGGTCCAGGTGACGGAGGGGTGGACAGCGGTGTGGGTTGTGGTGTTGGTGGTGGTGTTGGTTGGAGTGAAGTTGATGGGGTTGTGGGAAAAACCCCTCATTCCCATCTCTCCATGTTGAGCTGCACGCGATCCATGGCTGTGCCAAGATGTTGGAGCATCGTCGCGTGCTGCTGGACACATGCCCGTACCGGAGGACTGGGTGCACCTGCTAACTCCATTAAAATGGTGCGTGATTCTGTCAAGTGTCAGTTGTCAGGCGCAGGACACAGAACTGAGTAAAATAACGTACTTTACTCAGAAAAATAATCAGCCCATAAATCCACGCAGGGATAACAAACCCTAACACAACAGACAAACACAAAACCAGGAAAAATCATGCACAAAACATAATGAGAACCAGAGTGTTAAATAGGGAAAAAATAATAACGTAATGGGAACCAGGTGTGTACAATCAAGACATAACAAATGGAAAAACTAACGTGGATCGGTGGCAGCTAGAAAGCCAGTGACGACGACTGTGACGACCGGAAGTCGTGACAGTTTCTTTTTGTCAAAAGGTCACAGATGCAGCTACTCCCAATATGGTTTGATACACACTGTTACTGCATTATGCGTTGCAACAATGTTACCAAAACAGTACAGTGGAAAGCTGACAATTTTTTAAATGAAAAATAGTCAATATAATATTTGACATTTATGGTCTTTGAATGGTTTTTAAAAAACTGTGGAGAAGAGTGGTGTGTGTTGGCGTGTCCATATGTAACTTTAATGGTGTGATTTGAGACACATGAGACTTCTAAATCAAATTTCAGGAGTTAAAAATAGCTTAGAGTTGGCAGATGAATCATAGCTTGCGTGTGGGCACACCACATATATGGCTCCCAAGCATGCTTTGCTCTTTGGGTTGCTCACATTCATGTCAGGGTCAGGCAGGAGTCCATTTCTTTTTGAATGCTTATGAATAAATCATTTGAGCATTGTCATTATCAAGTTGCTATTACAGGAGGCCAGCTTCTTCTTCCAGTGTTTACTTCGTAGTAAACGGTTTGATTAATCGGTGAAGAGGTCGGCTACTCATTATTTCACATTGGATGAAACCACGTGAAATCAATTATGTTGTTTACCTTTCCAAAATGTCTAAGTCAGTTGTTTGTGCTCCGCAGAATCCTGTTGATATGTATCGCCTGTCTGTCCAGCTACTCGGTTCACCTTCTGCTTAAGAGTGCTGGAGTTGTGGGTGAGTGTGTGTCACTAAGGACTAGCCCATGGAATCAAAGACAAATTAGTAGCTGAATCATAGAGTGTATCATAACAAGATGAGAAAAGTAAACTTTCTGTGAACAAACTTTCCCTTCACATCTGTACCATTGAAAAACCTGTTGTTTTACCCCTTCACAGAAATACATAGCTTTTTTTTAATAGAGAAAACTATAGTAGGGATCCACTATATGAACCAAGCTGTCTGTAAATTAGTGGTTGTGGGTTTGATTTCCTGCTGGAGTCACGTATACTGAAATGTAAGCACTATCTGTTGTAAGTTGCTTTAGATAAAAGTGTATCCTTATGACATGACAGATAGATTCCGTTCCATTTCTACTCTTTCACAGACTAATGTCTCTTTTGTCTGTTCAGGTATTCGTGCATATGAACAGCTGGGTTTCCGTGCTTTTGGACACCCAGGAAAAATAGCAGCGGGAGTCATTATAACCTTTCACAACATCGGCGGTAAGTGGCTAGGGGGACCATGGACTCATGCTGCTGACGCCAAATCCTGACTCTTCCATTAGCATGGCACAACACGAACCGGGATTCCTCGGACCAGGCAGTGGTCCACTCCTTAATTGTCCAGTGTTGGTGATCGTGTGCCCACTGGAGCCGCTTCTTCTTGTTTTTGGTATGGTCGTCCAGTGGTGGATAAAAGTTCCCAATTGTCATACTTGAGTAAAAGTAAAGATACCTTAATAGAAAATGTCTCTAGGTGTGAATGGGGTGGTGTACCTAGTACAGTACTTCCACTAACACATAGTATCTGTTTAAAAAAATATCCACAGTGACACATACAAATGCACTCATGGCTTCGTGACACTCATGGATTTCATGGCTCATAAAAGTTTTAGTGGTTCAGGACAGAACAGGACTTTTTCCTCCAATGTTTGTGTTTTAAACACAGGTAAATGGGCTTTGTATGTCTGTTTTCTTTTGAAAATAGAAGTTAACAACTTTGAAATATGTTTAATCCCCTCCAGCAATGTCCAGTTACCTCTTCATTGTGAAGTATGAGTTGCCTCTGGTCATTCAAGCCTTCCTGGGCTTGTCATCGAACACTGGGTAAGTGGAGCAGCACATTTCTTTTTTTGTTTAAAAATAATCTTTATTTAAGTTTTTCACATTTTACAATTAAGCAATAAGGCCTGTGTGGTATATGGCCAATATACCACGGCTAAGGGCTGTTCTTAGGCACGACCCATTGGCCAAATACCACAAACCCCCGAGGTGCCTTATTGCTATTATAAACAGGTTACCAACGTAATTAGAGCAGTAAAATAAATGTTTTGTCATACCTGTGGTATATCAGAATATACCACAGCTGTCAGCCAATCAGCATTCAGGGCATGAACCACCCAGTTTATAATCATAAATAATTCACACAAATACAAATAAACTTTCACATCAATGCATTTGAGTTCATAATTACATAACATCATTTACAGATTTAATAGTATCCATGGAAGTTCTTTGGAGTCATATTTCTTATTTTTTTATTCCATTTTTATTTGTAAAAAAATAAATATAAATAGTGTTTGAATAAAAAAAAAATTATAGACTTATAGGCATCTTGTATTCCAAATTGTACTTTTCACAATGCATTGTCCACAATTATTGTCCACAATATTTGTTTAGTAATGTCAATGCATAATATCGTCCACCATACTTCTTTAGTAATGTCACCCATGTGAATATCGAAGACGGACTTGGGATTTATACATAGGCCTACATCATAATTCACATCAGATTCCATATTTCTTTAGTTTTGTAGTATTTCACTAAAAGGTGTAACATTTTCTTCATCATGACAAAACAATTCCACTTTACTACAGCACGCACTGGTAAACGTCGTACTGAAATCAACCAGGCAGGATCTCTGACATTTTCTGACAGTTGTGCACAGAGGAGATTTTTTAAGACATTTAAGACATTTTTAAGACATTATTTTGTTCCTGCCACCCACATTTTTTGTTATCTGACTATGAGTTATGAGATAGTAAGTCATAATTATGAGATAGTAAGTCATAATTATGAGATAGTAAGTCATAACTATGAGATATTAAGTCATTATTATGAGATACAGTTGAAGTCGGAAGTTTACATACAGTTTTGGCAAGTAGGTTAGGACATCTACTTTGTGCATGACACAAGTCATTTTTCCAACAATTGTTTACAGACAGATTATTTCACTTATAATTAACTGTATCACAATTCCAGTAGGTCAGAAGTTTACATGCACTAAGTTCACTGTGCCTTTAAACAGCTTGGAAAATTCCAGAAAATGATGTCATGTCTTTAGAAGCTTCTGATAGGCTAATTTACATCATTTGAGTCAATTGGAGGTGTACCTATGGATGTATTTCAAGGCCTACCTTCAAACTCAGTGCCTCTTGATTTTCCCATGATGTCAAGCAAAAATAAATCAGCCAAAACTGCAGAAAAAAATGTGTGGACCTCCACAAGTCTGGTTCATCCTTGGGAGCAATTTCCAAACGCCTGAAGGTACCACGTTCGTCTGTACAAACAATAGTACGCATGTATAAACAACATGGGACCACACAGCCATCATACCGCTCAGGAAGGAGACACGTTCTGTCTCCTAGAGTTGAACGTACTTTGGTGTGAAAAGTGCAAGTCAATCCCAGAACAACAGCAAAGGACCTTGTGAAGATGCTGGAGGAAACAGGTACAAAACTGTATCCACAGTAAAACAAGTCCTATATCGACAGAACCTGACAGGCCGCTCAGCAAGGAAGAAGCCTCTGCTCCAAAACCACCATAAAAAACCCAGACTACAGTTTGCAACTGCACATGGGGACAAAGATTGTACTTTTAGGAGCAATGTCCTCTGGTCTGATGAAACAAAAATAGAACTGTTTGGGCATAATGACCATCGTTATGTTTGGAGGAAAAAGGGGGATGCTTGCAAGCTGAAGAACACCATCCCAGGTGTGAAGCACAGGGGTGGCAGCATCATGTTGTGGGGGTGCTTTGCTGCAGGAAGGACTGGTGCACTTCCCAAAATAGATGGAATCAGGAGGTAGGAAAATTATGTGGATATATTGAAGCAACACCTCAAGACATCAGTCAGAAAGTTAAAGCTTGGTCGCAAATGGGTCTTCCAAATGGACAATGACTCCAAGCATACTTCCAAAGTTGTGGCAAAATGGCTTAAGGACAACAAAGTCAAGGTATTGGAGTGGCCATCACAAAGCCCTGACCTCAATCCTATAGAAAATGTTGTGGCAGAACTGAAAAGGTGTGTGCGAGCAAGGAGGCCTACAAAAACCTGACTCAGTTACACCAGCTTTGTCAGGAGGAATGAGCCAAAACTCACCCAACTTATTGTGGGAAGCTTGTGGAAGGCTACCCGAAACGTTCGACCCAAGTTAAACAATTTAAAGGCAATGCTACAAAATACTAATGGAGTGTATGTAAACTTCTGACCTGCTGAGAATGTGATGAAAGAAATAAAAGCTGAAATAAATGATTCTCTCTACTATTATTCTGACATTTCACATTCTTAAAATAAAGTGGTGATCCTAACTGACCTAAAACAGGGAATTTTTACTAGGATTAAATGTCAGGAATTATGAAAAACTGAGTTTAAATGTCTTTGGCTAAGGTGTATGTAAACGTCCGACTTCAACTGTATGCAAGTCATAACAATGAGACAGTAAGTCATTATTATGAGATAGTAAGTCATTATTATGGACATAGAATAGTCCTGTAGGTCGACTGCAGGGTAATCTGGGATTCAAACATGAATGGCATTATCATTAAAGCATTATCCCCACACTTTATTTGGTAAACAGCTGAGAAATGGGGCAGGAGAAATGTAACTACTCTCAAATACATAGATGCAAGGACTCTCTCATATGGATTTTGACTTCATGGACTGACCATCCGTGAGATCCAAATTATATTTTTAACAATGTTTTGAAGCTATACAGTGTTTGTTTACAATTACATGAAATTAAGTAAAACAAGCTTATATTTTGGATTCTGATGGAGTAAGACCATTGCTCATGAGGCATTTCTAAATTGCATTCTTCAATAATCAATGTCTATATATAAGTCCAAAAAATGAATGTACCAGTCCCAAATCGCCCCTTTAATGGATTGAATTGAATGAATGAATGAATGAATTAAATCTGATGTCAACCAGATATCAAACAGGCACCAACTCACATCAAAACAGAACACCACAAACTCGCTCTGTCTCTCTCACACACACACGCACACGTGATTCATGTGATACAGATTGCCTAAACGTGTTTCATAATAATGACTGAGTAACTCAATCGTCCTCTTCTCGTCCTCTTCTAATTACCCGGGGGTCGGATAATTAATACTGAAGTCTGACTCACTCGCGTCCTCAAAGGACTTCCCCACTCTCTCTGTGGCTGAACTTGGAGGATTGGATACTCTCGTCGACACCTTCCTCGGAGATCTGGTCGCCTTCACTCTTGGATTCAGCTCCCTCGGCTTCTCTCTCATTCACTGGCACCTGTCTCTCAGCTGCGCTCGGACCTGTCGAGTGATGGAACTCGTTGTCGGGGTCGATGTCTCTGTCTCTGTCTCCTCTTCTGGCTCTTCCTCTGGGCTGGATTGTGGATCAACCCTCACTTTGTAGGCATACGACTGGGGACACTTGAAGAAGTCATGGCCCTCTTTTACACACAGGGTGCACATGCTTGTAGACTCACATACCCTGGATTTGTGTCTAAGATCTCCACATCTCCAACACTTCACCTCTGGGCATTCCTTGCCCTTATGGTCTAGCCCCTGGCAGATGTAACAATGAGGGGCCTGTCCAGGGCAGGAGATCTTCCTCTTGTATGGGCCTAGGGAGATTGAGTTACGGATTGATATCAAATGCCCACTTGTTGTTTCGCGCACTTTGTACTTGGGTACTCCATACCATATCCCAATCTTATCCACGGGTTTCAAAGAAGGTTGTAAAACAGTGAAGTATCTGTTTAGAAACATTTCGACGTTGTGATCTGGAACTCTGCCCGTCCGGAACTTTCAAAGGACATCTTGACGTCCAGCTCTTTCCACTTTGCGGCTGCCTCTTGGGCTGACTGGACTTCTAGAAAGAAACGTAATGGGGGTTGTTCCTCAAAATGTCTCCTGTTCGGCAGCGCAATGATATAGTAAATATTGAGATCAAATGTTTCAAATGAGGTGACAGTACAGAATGATGAGTGAGAAAGTTACAGAGGCATAAATATTACCCCCCCCAAACCTCCCCTGTTATTGGTAATGGTGAGAGGTTCGTAAAAGCCCATCTATTTCTCCCTTAGACTAAATCAATTGTCCCTAAACAGTATGTTTTCTACATAGTCTACATTGCATGTCTTATTGAAACTAGAAGTAACTAACTTTTGTGTCTGGCTGTGTTTTTATTTTTATTTTATGTTTTAAACTAGAGAGTGGTTCCTGAACGGGAATTACCTCATCCTCATCGTCAGTGTGTGCATCATCCTTCCACTTGCCCTGATGAGACAATTGGGTATGTGACTGATCTCATCATGAACTTCAACCTTTCATAATGGCTGCTAATGACCTCTATGTCTGTCAATCATTCAATCAACACCTCTTGATTCATATATTCATAAAACAAAACATTTGGATGTGTATCTGTTTAGGACATGTTTTAGGTCAGGAGCAGACGTGTTCTGGAAACCAAACATTGTCAGCTGGTCTGTGGGATGGTTGTTGTTTTTGTTGTAGTAACAATCCTCGACTGCATCTTGCAGGGTATTTGGGTTACACCAGTGGCTTCTCCCTCACCTGCATGGTCTTCTTCCTTTCCTCGGTGAGTGACTTTTTGATGACATCTGACGACAGATATTGTATTATTATATTACACTATATATTATACCAACAATTATACATTTCAATGCTATACTAATACTGCATGTGCTTTTCACCATTTTGGGAAATTAAATTCCTCCTGGTGATTGGCTGTTTTAGTGATTCTTTACCCTTGTTAATGTGCTCATAGCTTTTGTGTTCACAGCTTATCATAGGACATGACTAGCGATAATTTATGAGGAGATATTTTTATCTTGTGCCCCTCTACCTCACATGACATTTCATGTGAGCTCCTGTTTCCTATACTCACTGCCAGCCAGGCATTGTTGTTGAAATTTGCTAACATGGATACAGGTGTAGGATCTTAATTTGAGCCAGTTTGCTACTGCAGGAAAATACTGTACCAACAGGAAATGTGTAAGTATTATGTGGATTATAAGTGAATGAACATTTTTGGGGGGAGTTGATACATTTTTCATAAGGGGAAATCTAATCTGAAATTTCAAAGTGGAAATTACAAATGTCAGAAGCCTTTTTAAACCTCAAGTTTTACATTTCCTGCATTGCAAATTGAGATCCTGCATCTGTACGTTAACCTTCTGAAATAGGTCATTATCTAATTATGTTGACATACAAGGAAAAAGGGGGGCAACATTATAAATGAAACATTCGTCCCAATAATTATTTAGATATTGTCAAATGTCAAATCTATAGCTCAACCATTTTTGATACTATTCATGTAATGAATAGTCAGGGAGAAAAAGGTGTAGATTCACACGAAGAGCGCGGTAGGTGTTTATTTCACCTTCGCAGAATACAGTAATCATGGTCATACACAGGCAGGCAATGGTCATACACAAGCAGGTGAATCAAAACTAGGACTGAAGGCTATAACCGGTTCTCACAAACGAGCTAGGAAAAGGCTTAGTAGAGTCAATATGAACAATACCTCACAAAGGCACAAACAGAATGAACTGAACTAAATAAGGAGTTGATGAGACCAGGTGAGTAACTCACACAGGTGAAATCAATGAACAAAAATGAAAGACAGGGCTATGTAGAAGAACACAAAGAAACAGGGCTACGTTCAAGAAAACAACGAAACAGAACACAAGGTTGACTAAGAATATAAATACAGAACCTTACAATTCAAGGTTGCTTGAATAATTGAGCACAATCCTAGATTACACTATTGTGCATGTTGCTGATGCAGTTCTGGGCATTAACAAGATACTTTTTGAAATGCCTTGCTGCAGAAAGGTACATTAATAATGTAACAAATTCTATCGTTGAACTTGATCAATTAGCAGAAGGAGGAATGAGGCTTGGGACAGGATTTCACAAATTAACCAGAGATACAGTATGTCATCATGGTTGTCAGCGATAGAGGGTCAAGCTGTTCTGCTAACTCTGACAGCTCAGCTTCTTTCTTTCTTTCTGTCTTTCTCCCTCTCCATCTCAAAGGTCATATACAAGAAGTTCAACATCCCCTGCCCCATGGTGCCATATGGCAGAAATCACACAACAATCATCAACACCACCGTGGAAGAGGGACAGTGCGAAGGCAGAATGTTCACCATCAACCAGGAGGTTAGGAAGTGTTTACGGCACAGCTACACAAATATCAGTTCAAATATTATTTTTTGTGTTTCTTTCACATCACCTCTGCTCTTAGGTTCTTACTGTGTTAAGACCACATAAGGTTAGGAGCTATTTGCAGTTGGAGCAGAGGTCATTCAATATTATAATGACATGGTGTCATGTTACTGCCGGGCAGGGCCGGGTAGGTTACTTTCTAGATGTAATCCATTACAGTTACTTCTTACCTGTCCAAAATTGTAATCAGTAATGTAACTTTTGGATTACCCAAACTCGGTTACGTAATCTTATTACATTCAGTTACTTTTAGATAACTTTCCCCTTTAGAAGAAGACAAAAATGTATGTTACCAATTAAATGATATTTATTGCAGGATAAATCAATCTTAAAGTTTACATAGCTGGCCATATATGGATGTTCAATTTTACTTTATGGGTTGATTATGTAGGCTTCTTCTAACCCATCGCTTTCTACTACATATAATATAATACAATACAATTATATATTTACATTAAAAACCAAAGTCTATCCGAATTCTT
Organism: Oncorhynchus kisutch; assembly: GCF_002021735.2. Classification (NCBI taxonomy): domain Eukaryota; kingdom Metazoa; phylum Chordata; class Actinopteri; order Salmoniformes; family Salmonidae; genus Oncorhynchus; species Oncorhynchus kisutch. Next base: position 52,331,494 of record NC_034190.2, on the reverse strand, counting down.
GTCATTCCAATAAATGTTATACCCCTTGATCGTCAAGAATAGGACTTGGAAATATAGATTAGCCAAATGGTTTTATCTAAGCATGAGCCCAAAACTAAGGACTTATTAGCCAGCCCCACTCTGTTGTTTATGATTTTGTTGTTATGGAGGACTGATTGGGCTCATTGATTCGAGTTGAAAAATAAATGCTGGAATGGCATGCTTTGAGCACTACTGAAAAGTGCTAATTACATGTGAAAAATGAATGCCATATGCTGCATTTGCTATAGGCCTATTGTTAAACTTTTTGTTGGTGACAATTTGATATCTTGATCATATGCAGCTGTTTAAATGGCAAATCCACAGATGAAACAATAACAAAACGGTCGCCCCGCCTCTGTTTTGGTAAAAAGCTGAGGGATGGGCCTGGAGAAATGTAACCACTCTCAGATTAATAGACCGAGCTATGAATACAAGGACTGACCATCCATGATATCAACATTATTGTTTTAATCATGTTATGAGGCTATACAGTGTTTGTTTACATATACAATGTTTTACAAATATTGGAGTAATACAAGCTTATATGTTGGGTTCTCATGGAGTGTGGCAGTTGAACTAAAGCTCATGAGGAATTTATAAGTTATATTCTTCAAGAATCAATGGATATATATACAGTACCAGTCAAATGTTTGGACACATCTACTCATTGAAGGGATTTTCTTTATTTTTACTATTTTCTATATTGTATAATAATAGTGAAGACATCAAAACTAAGAAATAACACATTTGGAATCATGTAGTAACCAAAAAGTGTTAAACAAATCAAAATATATTTTATATTTGAGATTCTTTAAAGTAGCCACCCTTTGCCTTGATGACAGTTTTGCACACTCTTGGTATTCTATCATTGAGAAAACAGAGAAGTGTCAAATATTTTTTTTCCACAAACATCCTTTCTGAATTTAAAAGTAATCCTTGAAGTAATCATCTAGTTTTTCAAAAGTATCTGTAATCGGATTACAATATTCTTGCTGGTAACGTAACGGATTACAGTTACCGTTTTTGGCAATCCATTTCTCCCCAACCCTGCTGCCTGGACAAGTGCTTGTCCATGTGTTTTGAGGCGGAGCAGAACCGAGTGTGGCACAATTATCCACACAGTCTAGTGAGTTTCCTCAAACACTCCTCATGTGACGCCTCTAATTTTAGTTACCCTTTATATGGATTTCAGACGGCGTATACCATCCCCATCTTAGCGTTCGCCTTTGTTTGTCACCCCGAGGTGCTTCCCATCTACACTGAACTGAAAAAGTAAGTCGATAAAACTCCCAATTAGCTCCCTTCATAAACACCATAGCATGTCGGGATGACAGCCTTTATTTTTCTTTACTGATACTCATGTTGCTGTACAATACCTATTATACCTGTTGGCTTTTCATTAAATCAAGGGTCAATTTTTGATGTAATAAATGTAACATCATTACTGTAGCTCATTAATTGAAAAAAACAAAAAAACAACTGCTTTCTTTTCCACCAAAGTGCCACCAAGAGGCGTATGCAGGGTATTGCTAATGTGTCCATCATGGGCATGTTCGTCATGTACCTCCTCACTGCCATTTTTGGTTACCTCACCTTCTACGGTAAGACCAGGGCTTCAAGAGGGCTTTAGTTGTATACAATCTACAGAAGAAAAATAATGATTTTAGTATTTCAAATGATACTCAATTTGTGTGTGTGCATGTGTGCATGCGTGTTTGTGTGCGTGCGTGCGTGTGTGTATGCGTGTTGCGTATATATGTTTATGTAGTGAACACAGAATCTGAGCTCCTGCACACCTACAGCAAAGTGGACCCTCTGGACACACTTATCCTGTGTGTGCGTGTGGCCGTACTGGTGGCAGTCACCCTTACTGTCCCTGTGGTTCTCTTCCCTGTAAGAGCCTCCTCTCATAAGCTCTAATTACATACTCAAATGAATGTATTTCTGAGGACACTTCAAGTGGTTTGCATTTCAAACATTGTTTGCATTTTAAAACCGACATAGCCTTGATACACAGGTAACTGCCAAAATAAAGGAAACACCAACATACATTGTCTTAAAAGGGTCTCGGGCCACCACGAGCCGCCAGAACAGATTCAATGCGCCTTGGCATAGATTCAACAACTGTCTGCAACTCTATTGCATGAGAAATTCCATAATTTGGTGTTTTGTTGATGGTGGTGGAAAACGCTGTCTCAGGCGCCGCTCCAGAATCTTCCATAAGTGTTCAGTTGGATTGAGATCTGGTGACTGACATGCACACACAAACACACACACACACACACACACACACACACACACACACACACACACACACACACACACACACACACACACACACACACACACACACACACTCTCTCCCTATGGTTACCAAAATAATGGGCAACTAGGCATGAACATGACCCTAAGCATGATAGGATGTTAATATGCTTAATTAACTCAGGAACCACACATGTGTGAAAGCACCTGCTTTTAATGTAATTTGTATCCTTCATTTACACAGTTTCCTTTATTTTGGCAGTTACTTTTATATCCATTTTCCTCTAAATGTTAACTTACTGTGTCACACAGAATAGCTGATGCCGGATTGTACATTCTACATTCTGTTAATTTAGATTGACTTCACACATACCTCTTAACTTGACAGCCATATTTCAAGTTTCGCCCTAGGCACTCCTCTGAGTCTTCTCTGTTGTGTATGGTTTCCAGATTCGCAGAGCCATTCTCCAGCTCCTGTTCCCAGCGAAACCCTTCCACTGGGCACGCCACATCACCATCGCCCTGTGTCTCCTCTTCGTGGTCAACGTGCTCGTCATCCTTGTGCCCAACATCCGAGACATCTTTGGCATCATTGGTGAGACTTATATATTCATGAATATAGACTACTACAGTTATTGCCGTCCAGCCTCCGATGCTCATTCTCCCCACACTCACAAACCAACCAGACACACTGTACCAGTGTACCACTGTTTCATCATCATCATCCTTATTAACACCAGGGGAAGGAAGACCTTCATATTGACATTATATATTACAAATGCCTCATACAAGAGTACTTGCCAGTGGAACAACTCATTGTCTCCTTTATCTGTCCAGGGGCCACCACTGCACCTAGCCTGATCTTCATTCTCCCAGGGTTATTCTACATCCGCATTGTTCCCACTGAACAAGAACCAATGAAGTCTAGACCAAAGATCACAGTAGGTCTTCACATCATTCATAAATTTTCCTTCCATTGTCTAGACACGTTTGTTAAAACTCTCTACACAATCCCCAGGTTTTGGCACCATCTAGCATGACCCTTTCGCTACAGTTTGGAGTGGGTGGGTGGTATCACAACGGGTGCTAGTAAAAACATCCTAAACCCGGGTTTGGGTGGAGATTTTTAACAACATGAATGACTTTAAGGCGAATTCCAACAACTCTTTCTCTGGCTGGTTTCAGGCTGCCTGTTTCACAGCCATGGGCTTCATCTTCATGTCTATGAGCCTGACATTCATCATCATCGACTGGACGACCGGAGAGAAACGAGCTGGAGGTGGCCATTAGAGCACATCCATTGACGATAAGGGTCCAAATGCCACACAGCAGCACGCCCTGTCGCCGTGCCACTTCGCAATCCCGTCTGGATTGTGAGAAGGATAAAACACCATCTAAAGGCTGGACCCACATGATCATGAGTCTTACCATACCACCCCGATGGTAAGACCATTTCCCCACCAATTCAAATCAAATGGACATGCTACACTTCAATGGAGGCGAGTCTTTGAGGAACCCAGTGATGTCACTTTCTTTGTGGTAGGAGTTCTAGGCAGTGTCAGAGGAGCTGACGAGGGTGTTGCCTGTAGAAACCCCTAAACCACTACTTGCTGCCTGTGTCAAAAGCCATTCAAAAAAGTGACAGAGATAGAGGGGAGGGGTTCATTTTCTCTATGCAAGGGGACTTGATCTCTTGAACAGTCAGTCCTCAGCTACCCAACTGCCAAACAATTCACCCCAGGTTCGTTTCTCGATCAAATATCGGCTGTGGTTTAATCAACCAGGTTTAAGGAGAAGAGAAGAAAATGTTCTTCTAAAAGGGATTTACTTTTATGATATTACCCTGTCTGTGAACCCCTAGATTTGGTTGTTGAACATCATTTCAGCAATATTTGTTGAGGTAATTGACCGAGATGTGGGACTGGTAGTGTCCAGTGTTTTTTCCTCAGAAGCTGCAGACCATTATAAACCAAATGAGCCAAGAATGATAAATGAAACACTTTTCTGTATGGTTTACCTATTTATATTGTATCATGTTGCTTCCTGCCAAATAATGTATTGACTCAAATGTTCCAGTTATCATGGAGCAACCATCTCATTTCATCCTTCTGTCGAGTCACTCTTCGAGATATTGCAAGTTTGGCCTTGAAATCTGTTGGACACGATGTCTTCAATTTGGTATCCCATCTAGTCTTCACCACAATATTCAGAACAATGAAAACACACGTTATAAAACACACGTTATAAAACACATAGTGAACAAAACAACTGTGAACCCAAAATACTTTGTAGTGTATAATTATCATACGTTCGTTCTCCTTTTGTGAAAAAAGTTTTATGCTGGTGTTATGCAAATAGGGAATCCGCAATAATGTCTCTGTATATTTGACATCCAACAAAGCAATGAGGCAATAATGAAGAAGCGAGTGCCAATACAAACTGAATGATGACATTCAGCTGTGTCTTATTTGACATGTACAGTCTGTGCAGATTTTCAGTTCATGTCACTGCTTATAATGATTTGTATAGTGGAGACTGAGGTAAAACTATTGAATAATGTCAAATATTGACATAGAAGCAATAGATAATGTGGAGCAAGAGGATCTCGGAGCCCATTTGGGTGGCTGAATGCTTGTTTAGGAAGGACAAGGCTGAGTGTCTTGGAGACATCGTTCCAAAAAGGTGATAGCTTTTTGTAATGTCACCAGCCTGCGGTCTGTTGCTAAGCACATTTTGTGTTTGACATGGCACCATTGTCAATTATATTCTATTTTCAATAAAGACGAGTGGTTGTCAGTATTTATTGAGACGTCTTTACTGTCATCTGCATGCTCTATGTCTTTTGCTTTTCACAACATTCATAAATGATTGACAAATTAAATTGTAATTCTCCTTCAGCATGCAGACAATAATAACTCCAACCACAATCAAGCTTTTAAAGTTAGATTATTGGTTATAGACATGTAGATTGGTTTTGGTCCTAAAATTTACTGGTCAGTAAAACAAACGTTTAGAACTAGGCTGAAAGGAAGGGAGGAGCTAAATTAAATTGATTCCTCATAAAGAACATGAGTGACATCATTCACACTAGATAATAGTGGCACATATTTACAGTGCAATGAGAAAGTATTCATTCCCCTTGACTTTTTCCACATTTTGTTGTGTTACAACCTGAATTTAAAATGGATTAAATAAAACATTGTTGTTACTGGCCTCCACACGATACTCCATAATGTCAAAGTGGAATTATATTTTTCTGAATTTTTACAAATGAATAAAAAATGAAAAGCTGAAATGTCTTGAGTCAATAAGTATTCAACCCCTTTTATTATGGCAAGCCTAAATAAGTTCAGGAGTAAATATTTGCTTCACCAGTCACTTAAGTTGCACGGACTCACTCTGTGTGCATTAATAGTGCTTAACATGATTTTTGAATGACTACCTTTTCTCACAGTTATTAGTTCAAATCAATTGTATTTGCCACATGCGCCGAATACAACAGGTGTAGACCTTACAGTGAAATGCTTACTTACAAGCCTTTAACCAACAATGCAGTTTTAAGAAAAATACACAAAAAAAAGTTACAAATAATTAAAGAGCAGCAGTAAAATAACAATAGCAGGGCTATATACAGGGGGTACCTGTCAATGTCAATGTACCTGTCAATGTGCTGGGGCACCGGTTAGTCGAGGTAATTGAGGTAATATGTACATGTAGGTAGTTATTAAAGTGACTATGCATAGATAACAGAGTAGCAGCAGCGTAGAAAAACGGGCAGAGGGGGCAATGCAAATAGTCTGGGGTAGCCATTTGATTAACTGTTCAGGAGACTTATGGCTTGGGGGTAGAAGCTGTTTCGAAGCCTCTTGGACCTAGACATGGCGCTCTGGTACCGCTTGCCGTGCGGTAGCAGAGCGAACAGTCTATGACTACTAGGGTGGCTGGAGTCTTTGACAATTTTAGGGCCTTCCTCTGACACCGCCTGGTATAGAGGACCTGGATGGCAGGAAGCTTGGCCCTGGTGATGTACTGGGCCGTACGCACTACCCTCTGTAGTGCCTTACGGTCAGAGGCCGAGCAGTTCCCATACCAGGCAGTGATGCAACCAGTCAGGATGCTCTCGATGGTGCAGCTGTAGAACCTTTTGAGGATTTGAAGACCCATGCCGAATCTTTTCAGTCTCCTGAGGGGGAATAGGTTTTGCCGTGCCCTCTTCACGACTGTCTTGGTGTGCTTGGACCATGTTAGTTTGTTGATGATGTGGATGCCAAGGAACTTGAAGCTCTCAACCTGCTCCACTACAGCCCCGTCGATGAGAATGGGGGCGTGCTCGGTTCTCCTTTTCCTGTAGTCCACAATCATCTCCTTTCTCTTGTGGTGTACTCCTCAATGCCATCCCGGAACATATTCCAGTCTGTGCTAGCAAAACAGTCCTGTAGCTTAGCATTTGCTTCATCTGACCACATTTTTATTGACCGAGTCACTGGTGCTTTCTGGATTTCAGTTTCCCTGCATTACAGTCCCTGGCCACTAGGAGTACCACCTCTGGATGAGCATTTTCCTGTTTGATTATTGCGGCATACAGCTCATTGAGTGCAGTCTTAGTGCCAGCATCAGTCTGTGGTGGTATGTAGACAGCTACGAAAAATACAGACAAAATCTCTCTAGTTAGATAGTGTGGTTTACAGCTTATCATGAGATACTCTACCAAAGGCGAGCAAAACCTTGAGACTTCCTTAGATATTGTGCACCAGCTGTTGTTTACAAATATACATACAGTGGGGCAAAAAAGTATTTAGTCAGCCACCAATTGTGCAAGTTCTCCCACTTAAAAAGATGAGAGAGGCCTGTAATTTTCATCATAGGTACACTTCAACTATGACAGACAAAAAGGATTTTTTATGAATTGATTTGCAAATGATGGTGTATATTGTAGGATATATGTGCTTTAAGTTCGTCCAATTTATTATCCAGTGATTTCCATCTATCTACAATGTACAAAGGCAGATTAACCACTCGTCCGTCGCCTGATCCTCACAAGGCACCCCGATCTCCTTCTGAGAAATCCCTGTCTTTTTCTCCTGCGAATGACTGAATGAGGGCCTGTTCGAGTGTCTGGAGTAAATCCCTCTCGTCCGAGTCATTAAAGGAAAATTCTTTATCCAATTCAAGGTGAATAATCGCTGTTCTGATGTCCAGAAGCTCTTTTCGGTCATAAGAGATGGTAGCAGCAACATTATGTTCAAAATAAGTTCCAAACAATGCGAAAAACAAACAAAATAGCATGGATGAATGGTGTATCAAAACACCCAGTCACTACAAAGATACAGTTGTCCTTCCTAACTCAGCTGCCAGAGAGGAGGGAAACTGCTCAGGGATTACACCATGAGGCCAATTATGACTTTAAAACAGTTACGAGTTTAATGGCTGTGATAGGAGAACACTGAGGATGGATCAACAACATTGTAGTTACTCCACAATACTAACCTAATTGACAGAGTGAAAAGGACACCTGTACAGAATAAAAAATATTCCAAAACATGCATTCTGTTTGCAACAAGGCATTAAAGTAATACTGCAAACAATGTGGCAAAGCAATTAACTTTTTGTCCTCAATACAAAGTGTTATGTATGTTTGGGGAAAATCCAATACAGCTGATTACTGAGTACCACTTATTTTCAAGTATAGTGGTGGTTGCATCATGTTAATGGTATGCTTGTAATCATTATGGACTGTGGAGTTTTTCAGGATAAAAAAGAAATGAAACTGGCAAAACCCTTGAGGAAAACTTGGTCTGCTTAGTCTGCTTTCACCAGACACTGGGAGATGAATTCACCTTTTATCAGGACAATAACATAAAACAGAAGGCCAAATCTACAATGGAGTTGCTTACCAAGACAGTGAATGTTCCTGAGGGACCGAGTTACAGCTTTGACTTAAATCTACTTCAAAATCTATGGCAAGACCTGAAAATGGTTGTCTAGCAATGATCAAAACCCAATTTTACAGAGCTTGAAGAATTTTGAAATCTTAGAGACTTACCCAGAAAGACTCACAGCTGTAATCGCTGTCAAAGGTGCTTCCACAATGTATTGACTCAAGGGTGTGAATACTTACGTAAATGAGATATTTCTGTATTTCACATTTTCAATAAATGTGCAAACAATTTTAAAAACATGTTTTCACTTTGTCATTATGGGGTATTGTGTGTAGATGGGTGAGAAAATATACAGTTGAAGTCGGAAGTTTACATACACCTTAGCCAAATACATTTAAACTCAGTTTTTCACAATTCATGACATTTAATCGGAGTAAAAATTCCCTCTCTTAGGTCAGTTAGGATCACCACTTTATTTTAAGAATGTGAAATGTCAGAATAATAGTAGAGAATGATTTATTTCAGCTTTTATTTCTTTCATCACATTCCCAGTGGGTCAGAAGTTTACATACATTCAATTAGTATTTGGTAGCGTTGCCTTTAAATTGTTTAACTTGGGTCAAACATTTCGAGTAGCCTTCCACAAGCTTCCCACAATAAGTTAGGTGAATTTTGGCCCATTCCTCCTGACAGAGCTGGTGTAACTGAGTCAGGTTTGTAGGCCTCCTTGCTCGCACACACTTTTTCAGTTCTGCCCACAACATTTCTATGGGATTGAGGTCAGGGCTTTGTGATTGCCACTCCAATACCTTGACTTTGTTGTCCTTAAGCCATTTTGCCACAACTTTGGAAATATGCTTGGGATCATTGTCTATTTGGAAGACCCATTTGCAACCAAGCTTTAACTTCCTGTCTGATGTCTTGGGATGTTGCTTCAATATATCCACATAATTTTCTTCCCTCACGATGCCATCTATTTGTGAAGTGCACCAGTCCCTTCTGCAGCAAAGCACCCCCACAACATGAAGCTGCCACTCCAGTGCTTCACAGTTGGGATGGTGTTCTTCGGCTTGCAAGCCTCCCGTTTTTCCTCCAAACATAACGATGGTCATTATGGCCAAACAGTTATATTTTTGTTTCATCAGAGCAGAGGACGTCTCTAAAAAGTACGATCTTTATCCCCATGTGTAGTTGCAAACCGTAGTCTGGCTTTTTTATGGCGGTTTTAGAGCAGTGGCTTCTTCCTTGCTGAGTGGCCATTCAGGTTATGTCGATATAGGACTCGTTTTAATGTGGATATAGATAATTTTGTACCTATTTCCTCCAGCATCTTCACAGGGTCCTTTGCTGTTGTTCTGGGATTGATTTGCACTTTTTGCACCAAAGTACCTAGGAGACAGAAAGCTTCTACTTCCTGAGCGGTATGACGGCTGCGTGGTTCCATGGTGTTTATACTTGCGTACTATTGTTTGTACAGATGAACGTGGTACCTTCAGGTGTTTGGAAATTGCTCCCAAGGATGAAGCAGACTTGTAGAGGTCTAAAAAAAAATTCTGAGGTCTTGGCTGATTTCTTTTGATTTTCTCATGATGTCAAGCAAAGAGGCACTGAGTTTGAAGTTAAGCCTTGAAATACATCCACAAGAAAACCTCAAATTGACTCAAATTATGTCAATTAGCCTATCAGAAGCTTCTAAAGTAATGACATTTTCCAAGCTGTTTAAAGGCACAGTCAACTTAGTGTATGACCCACTGGAATTGTGATACAGTGAATTATAAGTGAAATAATCTGTCTGTAAACAATTGTTGGAAAAATTACTTGTGTCATGCACAAATTAGATGTCCTAACCGACTTGCCAAAACTATACTTTGTTAACAAGAAATTTGTGGAGTGGTTGAAAAATGTGGAATAAGGGGTATGATATGAATAAGGAACTGCATATCTCTTGATGTGTTTGACTCAGTCATGGAATTTGGAATCAGGGGCGTAAATATAGCTAACCTGTAGAGTGGTTATATTTGGCCACATGGTGGCGCTGTTGGGCCATTGCTTGACCCCCACCATGGCTGCTAGCAGCTATATTTAAATTGAATTAAATTAAAATGTTACCCCCTTTTCGTGGTATCCAATTGTTAGTAATTACTATCTTGTCTCATCGCTACAACTCCCGTACGGGCTCGGGAGAGACAAAGGTCAAAAGCCAGGCATCTTCCGAAACACAACCCAACCAAGCCGCACTGCTTCTTAACACAGGGCGCCTCCAAACCGGAAGCCAGCCGCACCCATGTATCAGAGGAAACACCGTGCACCTGGCCACCTTGGTTAGCTCGCGCTGCGCCCGGCCCGCCACAGGAGTCGCTGGTGCACGATGAGACAAGGATATCCCTACCGGCCATATCCTCCCTAACCTGGACGACGCTAGGCCAATTGTGCGTCGCCCTACGGACCTCCCGGTCACGGCCGGCTGCGACAGAACCTGGGCGCGAACCCAGAGTCTCTGGTGGCACAGCTAGCGCTGCGATTCAGTGCCTTAGACCATGTCACTCTTTACTCATGTCACTCTTGTGGCGTCATGAATCAGCTCACATAAACATTTTTACCTGCTCTAGAAGGAATATGGTATCGAGTGTTACTTTGTTTTGGTACATATTATATTCCAGAAACGAGAGGTAGACATTTCTGGATTCAAACTCTATAGCTAAGAAAAGGCAAAGAAGCCAAGTGAAGCCAAAAACAATGTGAATATAGTGCTAAATATGTTAAATAGAACACATTTTCATTCAAATAAGAGTATTCTTTGGCTTCAGAGTTGAGTAATCTGTTAGAGCGTTCTTGTCCATAACAATGTATTTATTCTAATCTTTCTACTTTTAGATTCCAAAAAGGTCTCTCTCTTTTTCCTCAAATCCTCTTTCTGTTAATACTGGTCCTGTAAATCACATGATAATTATAATATCCCCTTCCCCATCCCAGCCCTCACACCCCCAACACCAAAGTGCAGAACAAGAATATCTACAGTCTCAAAATATGTTTCATGGCATGGGTGAGAGGGAGTGCAATGGATTCATGAAAAGTCCAAACCTAGCATAGATCTCTGTGAGATCTAAAAGTCCATATGAACGCACTGTACACACGTGCATGAATCATGCAAAAGGAGCTCTAAGCAACATTGTTGATAAGAGCCAGGTGAGTGCTAGTGAGGATAATAATCATGTCTCATCTCTAGAAGACAAGAAATACAGTGTGGCCATGTCATATAGTCAAACTTCAAAGAGCCTTCCAGTCCAGTTTCTGTTGTTGGATCAAATTCATATCAGGTGTCAGGCTGTGTAAAAGTAATGTAGCTCCCATAGAAGAGGTAATATGTATTGTCATTTTGAAGCAATGCAATAGCAAACTTCTGTACTGTCTCCATTTCTTTTCTCACTGCAATAATCAACAGCGAATGAATCTCTTTTTCTGAATGAATCGTTCCAAACCAAACTTGCTCTATTTACATGTACATTTTTTAAATCCCTCTCTATAGTCTTGGCTGGAGAATGGAACAGTTTGGTCCAAAATATTGTCTCTGCCTAACACACTGTTGAAGTGCTGAGCAGAAAGAAGCACAAGGTCGGAGACTTGGATAGCTTTTTAGCTGACGCTAATGGTTTTGTATCCAGTAAATGTTGTATTGGGAATATATATATATATATATATATACAACTCTTGTGTACACTAACAATCCTCTGCAGTTTCTAAAACTGCTTATACTGAGTGAGACATACTATAACATAAGTAGCAATCCAATTGATAATACCCAGGTTTATAGGATCAGGGATTATATTCAGGTTACTAGTTACTAATTTGGACTGAATAGGGCAGTTCATTTGCTAAATAAACTGAAGATTTTTAGGACCAAACCCTCTGTGCGTGTAACTCCAATTTGACCTCAACTCTCAATGACATCAATAGAGGATTTACAAGAAAGCACATAGCTATGTGCACTGATCTAAAGTCAGAATTGGGCCCATGGAGACTAACCCTGAATGGGAATGGGATGAACAATACACATAACAACATCAACATCACAACATGAGTGAGTGACTCTGCAGTGTGGAGGGCCACTGTGACCCTCCAGGACCTGGCCCGGGCACCAGTGAAGGAGAGGGGAGAGAAGGAGTCTAGGAGGGGATAGGGCCCCCTGGGGCTGGCTCTGGCTGGCTCTTGACATGCTTCCTGTTGGTGCGTTTTGTGGGAAGGTTGGGGTTGAACTGCTGCCAGTAGGACTGACAGTACTGGTTGATGAGGCTGATCTCCGGCTGGGAGGAAAACTGCAGTGGCAGAGTTTGAGGCGGGGGCGGTGGGTGGTGGGGGTGGTGATGGAGGTTCTGGTCCTCCAGTGGGGCATCCAGGGAGGTGAGGGCCTCGACTATCTCCCGGTCCAGGATGCGGAGGGCCACGCGGACCACCGTGTGCTTGAAGTTGTTCTCAGTGGCCAGGCAGTGGTACAGCCCCCTGTCAGCGTGGCTCAGAGACTTGAGCAAGATGCCATGAGCTGTCTTCAGCACCTCTCCGTCTCGGCTCAGCTGGGGGAAGGGGAGAGAAGGGACAAGGAACATCAGCGTGAGCGAAAAGGAAAAGACAACATTATCTACAGCCATCATACAAAAGTTAACTAAACGGTCCGTTAGGCCTTGTTTTACCACTTTCCTCCTGCCGTCTGGTGTCTGGTAGAGCCATTTGACTGTTGCTTGTGGAGATCTAGGTTGGCACTCCAGGAACGTACTGCTCCCCTTCACCCCAAACTGCACCGTTTCACTGAGACGCTTCTCCACTGGAGGAGACAGATTCAGAGAAATAAAGTGAAGTATAGATTATGGCATAGTCTGAATAAAAGGCCTTTTGACTCATTAACAGTGGTTAACTCCTTCGTGAGAATGTGTTGCGAGACCATTGTATGCAGAAAAAAATTATACTCCTTTTACAAAAATCTATTTGCCAGACCAGGCTTTCAGATACACACTCTATATAAGATGTAAGGGAGATATTGTTCAGTGCTTTGGCCGGAATCACGTACCTTTTGCATTGAACCCTCTGCACTGCCGCAAGGGGTTTCCATGCTTAATATCCTGTCTTCTGCTTCGCCTGTGGACAAGTAACAATTATCACAACTTTGACTTATGCCTGAAACCAGGTAAGCAGTTTGGATGGAATTACTTCAGCTAAACTAATGTCATGACTGTCCTGTGAGGATCCAAATAGGTCAGATCAGCTTGGCAATAAATAACTTCAGCCAGACCCTCTCTCACCCACGGAGGGGGGAGATGGGAGCTGGTGGGAGGTTGATAGTTCACACCCTGTTATAAATCAAGGATTAGAACATTCAGTTGTCTCCCTCTCTAAATTCATGCAGGAATGTGCCTTTGTTTCACAGACATTTTCAAGACGAAACTCTTAACACATTCTAAAGTGAATACTGGAACAACATTTCTAACATAGAACTTGGGGAATGGTCAAAGGAGATCTAAAGAATAATAATGTCATTTTGGTTGTTATTTTGTGATGTCATTAAAAATTATATAAAAGGAAATACTGTAACATGAAAAGTATATACACAACATGTACAAAGTTTCCATCCTCTACATTGTGTATGAAATATGAAAATGTATTAGTGTTTTTGTTAAGAGAGGGATATGATCTTAGAAACTATAAGAGGAAATTGTTCCTATAACTTTGATAAGTAAGTAGTCACCACCCCCTTGAGTGAGGTCAGAGAGCGTCAGCCTCACGAACCGCCTCTTTTGAAGAACTGTATAAAATTATGGGTTAAGTATTAACATATCAGACCAGAGAAGCATGTACAGTTGAAGTAAGTTTACATACAGCTTAGCTAAATACATTTAAACTTAGTTTTTCACAATTCCTGACATTTAATCCTAGTAAAAATTCCCTGTCTTAGGTCAGTTAGGATCACCACTTTATTTTAAGAATGTGAAATGTCAGAATAATAGTAGAGAGAATTATTTCTTTCGGCTTTTATTTCTTTCATCACAGTCCCAGTGGGTCAGAAGTTTACATACACTCAATTAGTATTTGGTAGCATTGCCTTTAAATTGTTTAACTTGGGTCAAACATTTTGGGTAGCCTTCCACAAGCTTCCCACAATAAGTTGGGTGAATGTTGGCCCATTCCTCCAGACAGAGCTGGTGTAACTGAGTCAGGTTTGTAGGCCTCCTTGCTCGCACACACTTTTTCAGTTCTGCCCACACATTTTCTATAGGATTGAGGTCAGGGCTTTGTGATGGCCACTCCAATACCTTGACTTTGTTGTCCTTAAGCCATTTTACCACAACTTTGGAAGTATGCTTGGAGTCATTGTCCATTTGGAAGACCCATTTGCGACCAAGCTTTAACTTCCTGACTGAAGTCTTGAGATGTTGCTTCAATATATCCACATAATTTTCCTACCTCATGATGCCATCTATTTTGTGAAGTCCCCCAGTCCCTCCTGCAGCAAAGCACTCCCACAACATGATGCTGCCACCTCGTGCTTCAAGGTTGGGATGGTGTTCTTTGGCTTGTAAGCCTCGCCCTTTTTCCTCCAAACATAACGATGGTCGTTTGTTTCATCAGACCAGAGGACATGTGCAGTTGCAAACTGTAGTCTGGCTTATTTATGGAGGTTTTGGAGCAGTGGCTTCTTCCTTGCGGAGCGGCCTTTCAGGTTCTGTCGATATAGGACTCGTTTTAATGTAGAAATAGATACTTTTGTACCCGTTTCCTCCAGCATCTTCACAAGGTCCTTTGCTGCTATTCTGGGATTGATTTGCACTTTTCGCATCAAAGTACTCTTCATCTCTAGGTGACCGAATGCGTCTTCTTCCTGAGCGGTATGACGACTGCATGGTCCCATGGTGTTTATACTTGCGTACTATTGTTTGTACAGATGAACGTGGTACCTTCAGGCATTTGAAAATTGCTCCCAAGGATGAACCAGACTTGTGGAGGTCCACAATTTTTTTCTGAGGTCTTGGCTGATTTCTTTTGATTTTCCAATGATGTCAAGCAAAGAGGCACTGAGTTTGAATGTAGGCCTTGAAATACATCCACAGGTACACCTCCAATTGACTCAAATGATGTCAATTAGCCTATCAGTAGCTTCAAAAGCCATGACATTTTCTGGAATTTTCCAAGCTGTTTAAAGGCACAGTCAACTTAGTGTATGCAAACTTCTGACCCACTAGAGTTGTGATACAGTGAATTATAAGTGAAATAATCTGTCTGTAAACAATTGTTGGAAAAATGACTTGTCATGCACAAAGTAGATGTCCTAACCAACTTCCCAAAACAATAGTTTATTAACAAGACATTTGTGGAGTGGTTGAAAAACGAGTTTTAATGACTCCAACCTAAGTGTATGTAAACTTCCGACTTCAACTGTAGCTGCAGCTCACGTCCAAAGTGGTTCGAACTCAATCTCAACACGAGGTAGAGGCGATAATGTCACCTCTCCGACAATCACTGATATGGCTGATAAGCTGTCCTAAGTAAAGTATCTAGAAAAGTGAACTTAAGTGGGACCATTATCCTACTCTTCTCAAATCACTGTCATGAAATAATACATATGGAACCATGTAGTAATCAAAAACAAATTAAAATATATTTCACATTTGAGATTCTTCAAAGTAGCCACCCTTTGCACACTGGCATTCTCTCAACCAGCTTCATGAGGTAGTCACCTGGAATGCATTTCAATTCATATCTTTCCTTCTTAATGCGTTTGAGACAGTCAGTTGTGTTGTGTCAAGGTAGGGGTGGTATACAGCATATTATGACAAGAACAGCTCAAATAAGCAAAGAGAAATTTCAGTCCATCATTACTTAGAGACATGAAGATCAGACAATGCAGAAAATGTGCAGTTGCAAAAACCATCAAGCGCTATGATGAAACTGGCTCTCATGAGGACCGCCACAGGAAAGGAAGACCCAGTTACCTCTACTGCTGAGGATAAGTTCATCAGAGTTAACTGCACCTCAGATTGCAGCCCAAATAAATGCTTCACAGAGTTCAAGTAACAGACACATCTCAACATCAACTGTTCAGAGGAGACTGCGTAAATCAGGCCTTCATGGTCAAAGTGTTGCAAAGAAACGACTACTAAAGGACACCAATAAGAAAAAGAGACTTGCTTGGGCCAAGAAACACGAGCAATGGAAATGTGTCCTTTGGTCTGATGAGTCCAAATTTGAGATTTTTGGTTCCAACCGCCGTGTCTTTGGGAGATGCAGAGTAGGTGAACGGATTATCTCTGCATGTGTGGTTCCCACCGTGAAGCATGGAGGAGGAGGTGTGATGGTGTGGGTGTGCTCTGCTGATGACACTGTTAGTGATTTTTTTATTTATTCAAGGCACACTTAACCAGCATGGCTACCACAGCATTCTGCAGCAATACGCCATCCCATCTGGTTTGTGCTTAGTGGAACTATCATTTGTTTTTCAACAGGACAATGACCCAAAACATACCTGACAGGCTGTGTAAGGGCTATTTGACCAAGAAGGAGAGTGATGGATTGCTGCAGCAGATGACCTGGTCTCCACAATCACAAAACCTCAAACCAATTGAGATGGTTTGGGACGAGTTGGACAACGGTCTCTATAGCACTTCACTAATCTGGGCTTTATGGGAGAGCGGCCAAACGGAAGCAACTCTCGAGACAAAGGCACATGACAGCATGCCTGAAGTTTGCAAAAAGGCAAGTGAAAGACAGAGCATAAGACAAAAGATTCAGTGGTCTGATGAGACAACATTTGAACTGTTTGGCCTGAATGCAAAGCGATGTCTGGAGAAAACCCATCACCCATCTAATACCATCCCTACCGTGAAGCATGGTGGTGGCAGCATGATGCCACCAGGATAGAGGGAACAATGAATATAACCAAATAAAGGCCAATCCTTGATGAGAACCTGCTTCAGAGTGCAAACGACCTTAGACTGGGGCAAAGATGTACTATCCAACAGGACAATGACCCCAAGCATACAGCAAAAGCAACCCTGGAATGGCTTCAGATTAAGGATGTGAAAGTCCTTGAGCTGCCCAGCCAAAGACCAGACTTGAATTCCATTGAAAATCTATGGAAAGACTTGAAGATTACTGTTCACCGCCGCTCCCAAACTAACTTAACAGAGCTTGAGAAAATCTGCAAGGACGAATGGGAGAATATCCCCAAATCCATGTGCAAAGCTGATACAGATGACTCAAAGCTGTAATCGCTGCCAAAGGTGCTTCTACAAAGTATTGACTCAGGGCTGTGAATACTTATGTAAATGAGATATTTCTGTATTTCATTTTCAATAAATTAGCAAAAATGTCTAAAAACATGTTGTTTTCACTCTGTGTAGACTCACACTCACTGTGAGATAAAAACATTATTTAATCAATTTTGAATTCAGGCCGTAACATAACAAAATGTGGAATAAGTCAAGGGGTATGAATACTTTCTGAAGGCACTCTATTATGTTGATGCTAAGGTGCCTCACCTCTTGGTGGAGGGGCTAAAGGTGGCGCATGTCTCCCCGTCCCAGGCACAGTAAGGGTCTCTGGCCAGGCAGCAGTCTGAACAGGCCTTCCCATAGACGCTACACCTGTGCAGGGACAACTGGGTAAGCCCCCTCTCTGATGACACATACAGCTGTTGCTGTGGGTCAGAAGGGAAGAGGAAGGACTATCAGAGGCATACAAACCACAGCAACACAACAACAGCAGTAATCATAGATGAACAAGTGAATATTGATGAAACGTACCCTTTTTGATGATAACTTCATAGTCTTAATAGGAGCTGGAGTCTGCAAAAAAGAACAACAATTAGGGATTAGGAGAAGATAATACTGCAGTATGAAGCATTTGGCTTGTCCCATCTCCCTTCTTGTATTAATTCATACTAGACAGTGATTTACATGAAATAGTAATGATCGTCATTACCCTGAACATTTCCACTTCCTCTAATGTGAGTTCTTCTGTTGTGCTAGTGTCTTTAGGAAGTACTATCACCTTTTGGACTGTCCCACGATCTACAAAAGAGGGGAGAGCAGTTCATAGTGTACATAGTACCACAGATAGCCTAAATATTATAGAAACATATTTAGAGAAGGTATGTGTGAAATGTAAAAATCACAAAAAATATCTATTTTTTTATCGTTTAAACGTTAAATATAATATCATAAAATGGCGTAAATTCATAATCTAGATATGGTTCTGCGTGTGACCGCTAGGGGGTAATGCAGTTCAATCTACAGCAGCCCTGGCTACATACAGGGCGTCACTAGTTATCACAGCCACAAAGTCAGCCTATTTCTACATTTCTCTTTTTAAAATGTGATTTTAACCCTAACCACACTGCTAACCCTATGCCTAACCCTATGCCCGAACCTTAAATTAAGACCAAAAACATTTTTATTTTAAGATATAGTCATTTTTTTACATTGTGGCAGTGGTTACTACTGGAAACCCAGCCAGACAGCGTTCACGTTACTCCGTATTCTCCGTTGTCAGTACGTACTTCATGTCCCACTTATCATCAATGTGATGGCTCGTTGCAGTGATGTATGAGAGCGTGTTCATAAATGTCCAACAATCTGTTGTTAACGCTACGTATGGTGTTCGAGAGCTCTCCATCTGGGCCATCACGGTTCTTCGACATGGCATCTTATAGTCTGGTTCTAGATATGCCATTAGGGTATTGAAGCCGACATCCTCTACCATTGACAATGGCTGGACATCAACAGCGATCATTTCTCTAATCAATGATGTGATTTGCTTACTACATCCATTATCACACTCTTTCAGCAATGCACCTGCACTGCCGTTGTAGCTCAATTCCACCTTGCAAAGTTTGTATTTCATCACCTCCTTTCACTTCTCAAAGTATTGCCATACAGGACTTCGCCGCTTTCGCTTCCTCTCCATTTTTCCAATTGTTAACGAAGATGACGTGTGGAAGACTTTATTTATATCCATGGCAAATCATTTGAAAGACGCGTATCTTCTCCTACTTACAGCATTATTGCGGTACATATTTATAAAATATATATATTTGAGCCTTTATGATGAGGACCGGGACCTGTTAATCGTAGCTTTTTGATAGTACACTGATTTTTATTTTGTACAATTTCTTTTACAAAATTTAGGGTTAGGGATTTTTTTCTAAAGTACAAATGTACAGTTAGTTACCTTCTCTTGTTTTTCAATCAACAAACAAAACACATTCCACATTCACAGATGTGGCAGACATAAATAATAAAATAAAATATAAAACAAAACAAACCGATTTGCAGCAGCACTATCTGTGAATCATCTTAGCTGTTTCCAGCTTTAGCTGAGACAAGGAGCAAATAATGAGTTTTTACAGCACCTTACACAACATGTATATACACTCATTTCCCTAATCACCTCATCAAACTGAGCTTGTTGTCATTGCAGGCAATCTCAATGCTGTGCGTTACAGGGAAGACATCCTCTTCCCTCATGTGGTACCCCTTCCTGCAGGCTCATTCTGACATGACCCTCCAGCATGACAATGTCACCATCCATACTGCTCGTTCTGTGCATGATTTCCTGCAAGTCTGTTACTTTTGATTTTGACACCCCCTTTGTTCAGGGACACATTATTCCATTTCTGTTAGTCACATGTCTGTGGGACTTGTTCAGGTTATGTCTCAGTTGTTGAATCTTAATATGTTCATACATATATTTACACATGTTAAGTTTGCTGGAAATAAACGCAGTTGACAGTGAGAGGACGTTTCTTTTTTTTGTTTAATATCTTTTTCAAGTCTTATTGCATGACCTAAATCATGGCAGTTCCAGGTCAGTAGATTTAAGGTACGAGTCAACGTCATCGAACAGTAATCGACCTCTAGTGCAAGTAATCTCTGGGTATAGGTGGATAATAGTTACAGCTGCTAGGTAGCATGGCTCACCTGTGCCCAGGAAGAGCACCTCATACCTCCCGTCCACAGCATCCACCAGGTCCACCACGATGGAGGTGAATCGGTAGTCCACCCCAGTTCGGACCACCAGAGGGCGCTTGTGTATTGTGTAGACAGGGTGGTACATGAGGGGGTGTGCCCTCACAAAGTTCACTGCCTCATCCGAAAACTCCTTGGTGGAGCGGAGGCCCGGGGTGAACGTTCCTCCTGGACACTGTAGACGAAAAGGACAGATAGCTCTGGTTGAACTGGGTCATGTTCAGTGGCACCAAAAAGAAGAAAACCATCTAAAACAGGGAAGAACTACTGTATCTGGACTTGGCCAATCAAAACTGCATGTTTCCTTTTCCATTGCACAATGTTTTGCTACGGTGTACATCAATGAATACGTAGCATGTACATCAATGAATACGTAGCATGTAGCTCAACATGTTCTTGTGTGTTGGATCGTGGGAATTATGGGATCTTGACCACACCAAGACACTGACAGTTTGACACATTGTTTCTTTTGATTACTTGTTGATCTAGATTTGACTCTATGATCAATAGCAACTTCAAAGCTACCCATAATTTGTTTGTTTATTGGTCCTGAGTGTACGTACCGTTCCAGGGCGAGGGTAGGGGATCTTTCCAGTGTAGGGGGTCCACTGGTAGTTGTGTCCATGTTTGTGTGAGAAGGGGCCATTGAAGACATTGCGAATGTCGGACATAGAGTACACACACACGGCTGAGCCCTTAAACACAGACCTAAGGAAAGAGGTGGAAAGGTGGTGGAAGAGAGTCATCAAAACAAACTACCCCAGTGGTGTGTATTCATGTATGCCAAGGGAAGAAAGGCATCCGAGCAAGCGAAACAGCGCCCCTCTGTCTCTGTATGCGTAGCCCATCTATCTGATGCTGTCTGGTCAAAAAGAGTATGACATTGTTGCCGTCCGTAGCATTGAATGCAAAAGAAGCCAATGAGCATTTGGCCTCTCTTGATTAAAAAAATAATAGCCAATCAGCGTTGAGCTAAACTGAGTGAGATCAACTGTGAATGGTCCTGGTGCACCAGAAAAAAGTGTCACGGGAAGAGTGTCAAAGGACTTGTGGTTTTATTTAATTAGTTGTACTAGTCAATGATTATAACAGCGATTCTGATACAACCTTAAATTCATAAATTGTGCCCCTGGCCTGAGAGGATGGAAGTTCAATATGAAGCTAAATGTTGGCTAATTTTAACTAGCTGGCTCATCATTGCCCATGAAAGGAAGTTAGGCTAGAGAGCATGCATTTTAGCCAGGTAGCTTAGGACAACAAAAACTAAAAGTGTATACTGTATGACAGAGTCATAGACCATTTCAGCAACATGGAAAAGAGGAGGATGGCATTGGTGTTTCTCTACAAGTAGCGTGAGTCAAGTTTTTCCTACTTTCACACACGCACACACACACACACGCACACACACACACACACACACAGAAATCAGTTCCATGGACAGCCACATCATATTTAGTGTTGGAGGAAATTATAGTTGAAATGATTAATTATGTATACATTTAAATTAGAACCATTTATTTGAATACTATTATGTTATGGTATGAAATGTATGGGTTCTTGGTTAAGCTGTTACTGAAAATGTAAGTAAAACGAATTAATTGTCTGTACCTTGTGGGTTTAAGGGAGAGGGATGGCATATCTCTTTAGACAGATAAAAAGGTTTGTTTTATGTTCCATTAGTAGAGGAGAGTATATCTTTTAGACAGATTGGAATGTTTGTTTTATGAGGGGAGTAGAAGGCAGTCTCCAGATCTGAAGACACTGCGCTATTGTGTGGATCGGAGAGGGTGTGAGAAACTGATGACGTCATTTTATGTTCTCTCCTTAAAATGTAATGTTCTTTGTATTTTGAGTCAGTACTCTCTTGAATTAAACGCTGTTACCTGACTTTTAAGAATGGTCTCGATCTATTTCATGCATAAATTATATGCATGAACTTACAACTTATTATGAAATAGAGAGAGGGTGAATTTGGTTTTGGCTACAAAACATATAGGAATTTAGAATTCCTCTAACATTTAGCTAACGTTAATTGGACTGATTCAGAGGGGTTGGGTTAAATGCGGAAGGCACATTTCAGTTGAATGCATTCAGTTATACAACTGACTAGGTATCCCCCTTTCCCTTTTCCTAAACTGTTTTTGGTATATTTTAGTTGTAACTATATTAGACTAAGCATAGGTGATTTGATGACGATGAAATATTGAAATTGATGTGGTGCTGGAATAGTGGAGGCAGCTCCGGTTTTCTTTGAGACTTGCAGTAACTCTCCGTGGTTCTAAATCAATAGTTGTTCAGTAGTCTGAAAATGTCGGACACATTAACTTGCTTGAACTGTTTGTTACATGCAATATGCTTTGTGGACTTCACAGGACAGATGTTGCTCTCCGGTTTTGTGATAAAACAAAGGTGTGGTTAAATTTATTAAGGAATATAAACTAACAGGTTGTAGGGCAAACAACACAATTATCACAACACATGCAATATGGCTTTTTTTCCCTGGCTTGGCTTCCCCAGTGATTTTACCCATAGGTTGTAATATGTTTTTTTTCCCCCTGGCTTGGCTTCCCCAGTGATTTTACCCATAGGTTGTAATATGTTTTTTCCCCCCTGGCTTAGCTTCCCCAGTGATTTTACCCATAGGATGTAATATGTTTTTTTTCCCCCTTGCTTGGCTTCCCCAGTGATTTTACCCATAGGTTGTAATATGTTTCCCCCCCCTGGCTTGGCTTCCCCAGTGATCTTACCCATAGGTTGTAATATGTTTTTTTCCCCCCCTGGCTTGGCTTCCCCAGTGATTTTACCCATAGGTTGTATTATGTTTTTTCCCCCCTGGCTTAGCTTCCCCAGTGATTTTACCCATAGGTTGTAATATGTTTTTTCCCCAGTGATTTTACCCACGCACCGCTACTGAACTACCCCAGGGTTCTAGAACTTCATTTGTGGAGAACTACTGGATGGGCAGGCTTTTTTTTTTTGTCCGACACTAACAAAAGACATAGAATGTATGGTCGTGTAAAAAAACATTTTGGAATGATTCAAGTGATCTATTACCCCGCAGTGGAAAAGACAGCGTACACGACAGGATTGCGTTCGTCTTGTGTTGGCTGAATGAAGACATCCTCTGATGGGAAGCAATTTGACAAAGATGTTAACAGTGCCTTTTCTATAAACAAGTGTCAAAATAAGACTAAGCCTCTATTTTCCTTTATCTGCAACTGATTGAATTGCAGCCTACTGTACAGTATGTCAATGCCGCAGGAATTAAAAGCAGTCTCACTCAGCTCATCGAAATAGGTCTCCACAGCATCACTGCCTATCACTGAGCACACCAGCCGAGCCTTCAGGAAGGTCGTCCACTTGTTGACCAGTGACCTCTGACCCCCATCATCATTCTGGGAAGGTGAAACAAAGTTAGGGGGAATTTATGTAAAATGGTAGATCATTCAATATCATCACCACAACCACTTGGCTTTCTAGTGTCCAACGGTTGTGCGTTTAGTAGGAACGAAATGGGAGAAAATTATTTGAAACGGAGGTATTATCCCCTAACTTGGGGAAGCTGGGCTCATAGTATCGGCTGGAACAGAATAAATGGAATGGTATCCAACACATCAAACACATGATTTCCATGCCATCCCATTCACTCAATTCCAGTCATTATTATGAGCCGTCCTCCCCTTCAGCAGCCTCCTGTGGTGTGTGTGTATGTGTCTATGTGTTTGTGAGGTCAGGGGGGGATATACGAGGGTCTCTCACCAGGCATACTCGGCCCACCCTGGCCAGGACACTGGGGCTGCCCCCCCCAGCCGAATCCAGGCTCTTCTCCCGAAAGAAGAAGTAGAGCTTATCATCGTTCCTCTCGGAGCTGTCAGGAATCTGCTGGATCTTCACAAACACAGGCTCTGGAGATGGAGACAGACATTAGTCAATTTGAGAAAAGAGGGTAATAGAGAACGAGAGAGAGAGAGAGAGAGAGATTATTATTTATCCAGTTACCAGTCACCTTCTCCTAATCCCTGCCTACATGTACATACAGTATCTACCTCAACTACTCCAGTATCCCTGCAAATTGTAATTTGGTACTGCACTTTTGGGAAGGGCTTGCAAGGTAATCATTTCACTGTATTTGTGCAAGTGACAAATGAAAGAGAGAGAGACATAGAGAGAGAGAGAGAGGTGTGGCCGACTTTTTCTCAGGGCAAAATAGTCATGAGTTGCAAGCTTACCATTCAGCCAGCGGGAGTCATATTGCTCAGTCCTGACAGCAGGTCTGTCTCCCAGGGTTCTGAAGATGGCCGGGTCCGTGCCCATGAAGTCAACGTGGACCCCTGCATACAGATTCCCATCTAGCAAAGCGAGAACAAAAGAGGAAGATGGATGATGATGATGGCTATTGGTATTGTAAGTGAGAACTGTGGTGGGAACTGTTATGATGAACAGACAAGAAGAGGTCTCACTGATAAGGGCCACAGCATTCTCCTGCAGCGGGTCGTAGGAACATTTCCCTTTCCCTGAGTCCACATAGCCAGGGACCAGCCTGAACAGGTACTCCTGCACAGAGAGGACAATACATGGATGTAGGTATGTTTCAGACCTGGGTTCAGATACTATTTTAGGTACTTCAATTACTTTTTAACACATTTCATAACTAATATTTAGATAACCTTTATTTGAAAAAACAAATAGTTGAATATTGGAATGCATTTCAAAATACCATTTGGAAAGTTTACTTAACTAAAAATACATATCGTTGGAAGTATTTGGAAAACAAAATAGTTGTGAATGTACATAGTAGTTTAATTTCATGACCGCAGTCAATTTCCACGTGACCATTGAGTCTGTCACAACTTCCGCCGAAGTTGTGCCCTCTTCTTGTTCGGGCGGCTTTCGGCGGTCGAGCGGCTTTTGGCGGTCGACGTCACCGGCCTTCTAGCCACCGCCGATCCACTTTTCATTTTCCATTTGTCACTGTAACTGGGCTTCTCCAAAACTGTGCTTTGATGCCACTGATGGTCATTAGTAGCCTACCAAACTTGCTAATGGCCTGGTACTCAGCGCTCCATTGTCTCGCTAATCACACTGACATCGATGCAAATGATAGAAAAACAAATCAATCACTTCATGAGAGCCTTGGCATTCAGAGTTTGAGCGGACTAGGATCACCTGGTGTGCAGCGAGAGCCAGCTCCTCATAGCTGGTCGATGCATAGAATGAAAAGCCTATGTTGCACCACATTTCTATAGGCTATGCTATGCAAGAAAACAGAGTTTTAATGGCCTCTTTTTTAAAAAGAGCAGGTCACATCAGCTTTCTATAGGCTAGGCCCAATATTAAGCACATTGCGTCTCTTTACAACCAGAGTAGCCTACCTGGCTGGCATTTAAATGAACCGTGGGAAAAACCTCTTGCAGTCGCTATTCAATGACATGTATTTTATTCCTCTGCCCCTGTTCCGACAGGTACGTGATAATGGCCCATATTATCACTCGTGAATGATGGCCACCGTGTGCTGTCTAAGGCAATGCATTTTTTGGGGGACTTTATCTAATCATAGTCACATGCAGCCTACCCAATATGCCTATATGTTTCGATGAGGGTTGTAATCACAACTAAAGTGGCCAAATAACTCTAAGCGCAGTCTATAGGCCTATGAACTGTGGAACACAGTTAGAGAGCACATAGCCTACAGAGCCTAGTGAAACGTGTTCTTATAAGCCCAGTCATTTACGCAATCAGGTGTGAAAACAATCAGGTGTGAGTTTTGACTGGACACTATTTAAAAGAAGTTAAGCACATCAATCACTGGCCGAACACAGTTTATCTGGACTCCCGCAAGGTCCGAGTTCTTTTTACTATATTTTACTATCCTGTGCAAATGTTGATTTGTGGTAGTGGGAGACAATGTTGGAGACTTTGGAAATGACTGTTGTGGTTATCTGCAGATTTAAAGTCATTTTTAATAGTGAGAAAAACATCTTTCATCTTCTTCGGATGTTGTCTTCAAAAAATAGCAAAGGCAACAACCATATTATTTGCATTAGTGGTGACCATGGTGTTGATTTTGGTTGAGATCTTGTAGTGATCCAAGAGTTCCTCACATGTACTGACAATGCATTGTCCAGTATGACTGCCTTTGAACTGTTAACATGCCAGCATAACACTGTAAGAGTCCAATCCTGTAGGAAGTGTCCTGCCTTTTAGCTCAACTTTTGGAGCAGAGTATTTGAAATATGTTTGGGGAAAAGATATTTGAAAAGTGTTTCAAATAGTTTTCCAGGAAAGTATTTGAAAATACGTTCAAATACAATTTGGTAGACTGTGGTTTTTACAAATACCCATTCAAATACTAAAATAAAAGTAATTGTTTTATGTTGCGTATTAAAAAATACTGAAATACACACAAAAAAGTATCTTAAATAACAAATACTCAAATACACATGCATTTGAACCCAGATCTGGCATGTTTGTGTGTGCGTGTGTCTGTGCATGTTTGTTTGTGTTCATACCTCTGCTCTCCATCCTCTGTTGATGAAGGTGCAGATGGGCTTGTAGGCCCCTGTGCCACAGGTGTACAGGTGTGTGCGATTCCAGGGTTCGATCAGACGCACAAAGTTTGCACACTCCCCCTGATTAGGACAGAGGGAACAGAGTTACAATCAATACGCTTGACATACTGTGCATATTTAATGTACTACAATAACAACAGTATTTGTGTAGCCCTTTTTATACATTAAAGCTAATGGTCAAGACATAAAGGACACTAACCTGCCCACCTTTTCCAGTCATTCTACACTCTCCTTTCCTCTGGGTAGTGGCCGGCCAGTGAATCTGAAGGAAGAAGTGTAGAAAATGCAACATTTCAGATCTGGTGCATTGTATGATTTTCTGCGTGTAGACATGACATATTCTAAGCCTTAAAATAGGACATCATAAAGGCTCATACATGCTTATAAATAGGTCATGATAAAAAAAAGCATTATACCTGTGGATGTCAAGTGTGACTTTTATTTGCACTCATAGGCGTACAGATGGCTTCAGTGGTTGAATATTTCATAAAATGTAATAAAACCCAAGAATGAATACTGGCAACTTGACTCCAGGGCGGCCATCTTCGTCAGGGAAATCTTATCAGGTAATATATGTATCTGTCTCTGTGGAATTTTATCATAGGAGTCATCATACGGTTTGCTCTTACTATGAGGGGCTCCTTGTTGATGTTGTGCATGTCCAGGGCCACTAGGTACTCCCGGCTGCCCAGGTAGAGACGGCCCTGGTCCTGGTCCATGTGCAGGATGCGGTAGTCACTGGTGTTGAAGGAGAAGGAGAAAGGCCGCGCCGTCCGCGTCTCCATCAGCTCTGGACCAACACACACACACACACACACACACACACACACACACACACACACACACACACACACACACACACACACACACACACACACACACACACACACACACACACACACACACACACACACACACACACACACGTAGGCAGAGAGAGACAGACAAAAAGAGAGGAGAGAGAAAGAGAGAGAAACACAAAGACAGGCATCATTAATGGTGCGGCAGGGTAGCCTAGTGGTTAGAGCGTTGGACTTGCAAGTTCGAATCCCCAAGCTGACAAGGTATAAATCTGTCGTTCTGCCCCTGAACAAGGCAGTTAACCCACTGTTCCTAGGCCGTCATTGAAATAAGAATTTGTTCTTTAACTGACTTGCCTAGTTAAATAAAGGTAAAATAAAAAATAAATACATTTGGATCAGAATACATTTGGGGACAGGATATACCTGGGACTTGGCTTGAGAAGCATGAAAGCATGAATCCTTAATGGTGAAATTGCCATGTCCATTTGGAATATTACAACAATAAAGAAGTTACTGCAAACAACGAACACCTCGGACATAATTGCATACGCGATAAAACAGCAGCATACAGTGCCTTCAGAAAGTATTCAGACCCCTTTACTTTTTCCACATTTTGTTACGCTACAGCCTATCCAAACGTGTATTAAATAGTTTTTTCCCCTCATCAATCTACACACAATACCCCATAATGACAAAGCAAAACCACGTTTCTAGACATTTATTGTAATAAAAATAATAAAAAAACGGATATCTAATTTACATTATTATTCAGACCCTTTACTCGGTACTTTGTTGAAGCACCTTTGGCAGCGATTACAGCCTTGAGTCTTCTTGGGTATGATGCTACAAGCTTGGCTCACCTGTATTTGGGGAGTTTCTCCCATTCTTCACTGCAGATCCTCTCAAGCTCTGTCAGGTTGGATGGGGAGAGCTGCTGCACAGCTATTTTCAGGTCTCTCCAGAGATAGTCGATCGGGTTCAAGTTCGGGCTCTGGCTGGGCCACTCAAGGATCTTTAGAGACATGTCCCGAAGCCACTCCTGCGAAATCTTGGCTGTGCGCTTACTTTAGCTCATTGTCTTGTTGGAAGGTGAGCCTTCGCCCTAGTCTGAGGTACTGAGCGCTCTGGAGCAGGTTGCCTGCCCTGCACCCTATTTCATAGCTCCACAATGAAATAGGGTGCAGGCCAGGCAGCAGGCTGTCTGCCACTAGCACAGTGTAGTCAGCTCAGCTATCCCCATTGAGACCGTGTCTGTGCCTCGACCTAGGTTGGGCAAAACTAAACATGGCGGTGTTCGCCTTAGCAATCTCACTAGAATAAAGACCTCCTCCATTCCTGCCATTATTGAAAGAGATTGTGATACCTCACATCTCAAAATAGGGCGACTTAATGTTAGATCCCTCACTTCCAAGGCAGTTATAGTCAAGAACTAATCACTGATCATAATCCTGATGTGATTGGCCTGACTGAAACATGGCTTAAGCCTCATGAATTTACTGTTAAATGAGGCCTCACCTCCTGGTTACACTAGTGACCATATCCCCCATGCATCCCACAAAGGCGGAGGTGTTGCTAACATCTACGATAGCAAATTTCAATTTACGAAGAAAAACCCCCGAAGTTTTCGTCTTTAGAGCTTCAAGTCATGACATCTATGCAGCCTACAATTGTCACTTTTTATAGCTACTCTTTACAGGCCTCCTGGGCCATATACAGCGTTCCTCACCGAGTTCCCTGAATTCCTATCAGACCTTGTAGTCATAGCAGATAATATTCAAATTTTTTGGTGACTTTAATATTCACATGGAAAAGTCCACAGACCCACTCCAAAAAGCTTTCGGAGCCATCATCGACTCAGTGGGTTTTGTCCAACATGTCTCCGGACCTACTCACTGCCACAGTCATACTCTGGACCTAGTTTTGTCCCATGGAATAAATGTTGTAGATCTAAATGTTTTTCCTCATAATCCTGGACTATCGGACCACCATTTTATTACGTTTGCAATCACAACAAATAGTCTGCTCAGTCCCCAATCAAGGAGCATCAAAAGTCATGCTATAAATTCTCAGACAACCCAAAGATTCCTTGATGCCCTTCCAGACTCCCTCTGCCTACCCAAGGACGTCAGAGGACAAAAATCCTTGCGCAATACCCTAGATGCAGTTGCACCCCTAAAAACATTTGTCATAAGAAACTAGCTCCCTGGTATACAGAAAATACCTGAAAACAAGAATCCCTAAATTCTATCAGCATATCGATTGTGCTACCAGGGCTGGTAAAACCCTGGATCATTGTTATTCTAACTTCCGCAACGCATATAAGGCCCTCCTCCGCCCTCCTTTCGGAAAAGCTGACCACAACTCCATTTTGTTGCTTCCAGCCTACAGACAGAAACTAAAACAGGAAGCTCCCGCGCTCAGGTCTGTTCAACGCTGGTCCGACCAATCTGATTCCATGCTTCAAGACTGCTTTGATCACGTGGATTGGATATGTTCCGCATTGCATCCAACAACAACATTGATGAATACGCCGATTCGGTGAGCGAGTTCATTAGCAAGTGCATCGGCGATGTCGTACCCACAGCAACTATTAAAACATTCCCAAACCAGAAACCGTGGATTGATGGCAGCATTTGCGCGAAACTGAAAGTGCGAACCACTGCTTTTAACCAGGGCAAGGTGACCGGAAACATGACCGAATACAAACAGTGTAGCTATTCCATCCGCAAGGCAATCAAACAAGCTAAGCGTCAGTATAGAGACAAAGTAGAGTTGCAATTCATCGGCTCAGACACAAGAGTTAGCGTCTACAGGGTTTACAGTCAATCACGGATTACAAAAAGAAAACCAGCCCCATCGCGGACCAGGATGTCCTGCTCCCAGACAGACTAAATAACTTCTTTGCTCGCTTTGAGGACAATACAGTGCCACTGACACAGCCCGCTACCAAAACCTGCGGACTCTTCTTCACTGCAGCCGACGTGAGTAAAACATTTAAACGTGTTAATCCTCGCAAGGCTGCAGGCCCAGACGACATCCCCAGCCGCGTCCTCAGAGCATGCGCAGACCAGCTGGCTGGTGTGTTTACGGACATATTCAATCAATCCTTATCCCAGTCTGCTGTCCCCACATGCTTCAAGAGGGCCATTGTTCCTGTCCCCAAGAAAGCTAAGGTAACTGAGCTAAACGACTACCGCCGACTACTCACTTCCGTCACCATGAAGTGCTTTTTCCACCCTACCTGACACCCTAGACCCACTCCAATTTGCATACCGCCCCAATAGGTCCACAGACGATGCAATCGCAACCACACTGCACACTGCCCTAACCCATCTGGACAAGAGGAATACCTATGTGAAAATTCTGTTCATCGACTACAGCTCAGCATTTAACACCATAGTACCCTCCAAACTCGTCATCAAGCTCGAGACTCTGGGTCTCGACCCCGGGTCTCGACCCCGCCCTGTGCAACTGGGTACTGGACTTCCTGACGGGCCGCACCCAGATGGTGAGGGTAGGTAACAACATCTCCACCCCGCTGATCCTCAACACTGGGGCCCCACAAGGGTGCGTACTGAGCTCTCTCCTGTACTCCCTGTTGACCCACAACTGCGTGGCCATTAACGCCTCCAACTCAATCATCAAGTTTGCAGACAACACTACAGTGGTAGGCTTGATTACCAACAACGACGAGACGGCCTACATGGAGGAGGAAAGGGCCCTCGGAGTGTGGTGTCAGGAAAATAACACTCAACGTCAACAAAACAAAGGAGATGATCGTGGACTTCAGGAAACAGCAGAGGGAGCATCTATACTCGTGCTCCTAGACCTTAGTGCTGCTTTTGATACCATCGTTCACCACATTCTTTCGGAGAGATTGGAAACCCAAATTGGTCTACACGGACAAGTTCTGACCTGGTTTAGATCTCATCTGTCAGAAATATATCAGTTTGTCTCTGTTAATGGTTTGTCCTCTGACAAATCAACTGTACATTTCGGTGTTCCTCAAGGTTCCGTTTTAGGACCACTATTGTTTTCACTATATATTTTACCTCTTGGGGATGTCATTCGAAAACATAATGTTAACTTTCACTGCTATGCGGATGATACACAGCTGTACATTTCAATGAAACATGGTGAAGCCCCAAAATTGCCCTCACAGCCTGTGTTTCAGACATAAGGAAGTGGATGGCTGCAAACTTTTACTTTTAAACTCGGACAAAACAGAGATGCTTGTTCTAGGTCCCAAAAAAACAGAGAGATCTTCTGTTGAATCTGACACTTAATCTTGATGGTTGTACAGTCGTCTCAAATAAAACTGAAGGACCTCGGCGTTACTCTGGACCCTGATCTCTCTTTTGACAAACATATCAAGACTGTTTCAATCTTTTTTCCATTTACGTAACATTGCAAAAATCTGACATTTTCTGTCCAAAAATTATGCAGAAAAGTTAATCCATGCTTTTGTTACTTCTAGGTTAGACTACTGCAATGCTCTACTTTCCGGCTACCTGGATAAAGCACTAAATAAACTTCAGTTAGTGCTAAATACAGCTGCTAGAATCCTGACTAGAAGCAATAAATGTGATCATACTACTCCAGTGCTAGCCTCCCTACACTGGCTTCTTGTTAAGGCAAGGACTGATTTCAAGGTTTTACTGCTAACCTACAAAGCATTACATGGGCTTGCTCATACCTATCTTTCCGATTTGGTCCTGCCGTACATAGCTACACGTACGCTATGGTCACAAGATGCAGGCCTCCTTATTGTCCCTAGAATTTCTCAGCAAACAGCTGGAGGCAGGGCTTTCTCCTATAGAGCTCCAATTTTATGGAATGGTCTGCCTACCCATGTGAGAGACGCAGACTCGGTCTCAACCTTTAAGTCTTTACTGAAGACTCATCTCTTCAGTAGGTCCTATGATTGAGTGTAGTTTGGCCAAGGAGTGTGAAGGTGAACGGAAAGGCACTGGAGCAACGAACCGCCCTTGCTGTCTCTGCCTGGCCAGTTCCCCTCTCTCCACTGGGATTCTCTGCCTCTAACCCTATTACAGGGGCTGAGTCACTGGCTTACTGGTGCTCTTCCATGCCGTCCCTAGGAGGGGTGCGTCACTTGAGTGGGTTGAGTCATTGATGTGGTCTTCCTGTCTGGGTTGGCGCCGTGGTGGAGATCTTTGTGGGCTATACTCGACCTTGTCTCAGGATGGTAAGTTGGTGGTTGAAGATATCCCTCTAGTGGTGTGGGGGCTGTGCTTTGGCAAAGTGTGTGGGGTTATATCCTGCCTTTTTGGCCCTGTCCGTGGTTATTATCGGATGGGGCCACAGTGTCTCCTGACGCCTCCTGTCTCAGCCTCCAGTATTTATGCTGCAGTAGTTTATGTGTCGGGGGGCTAGGGTCAGTCTGTTATATCTGGAGTATTTCTCCTGTCTTATCCAGTGTCCTGTGTGAATTTAAGTATGCTCTCTTTAATTCTCTCTTTCTTTCTTTCTCTCTCTCGGAGGACCTGAGCCCTAGGACCATGCCTCAGGACTACCTGGCATGATGACTCCTTGTTGTCCCTAGTTCACCTGGCCGTGCTGCTGCTCCAGTTTCAACTGTTCTGCCTGCGGCTATGGAACCCTGACCTGTTCACTGTGATTACTATTATTTGACCATGCTGGTCATTTATGAACATTTGAACATCTTGGCCATGTTCTGTTATAATCTCCACCCGGCACAGCCTGAAGAGGACTGGCCACCCCTCATAGCCTGGTTCCTCTCTAGGTTTCTTCCTAGGTTTTGGCCTTGCTAGGGAGTTTTTCCTAGCCACCGTGCTTCTACACCTGCACTGCTTTCTGTTTCGGGTTTTAGGCTGGGTTTCTGTACAGTATTTTGTTATATCAGCTGATGTAAGAAGGGCTATATAAATACATTTTATTTTTCATCAAGGATCTCTCTGTACTTTGTTCCGTTCATCTTTGCCTCAATCCCGACTAGTATCCCAGTATGATTTCCAAACTGGACCTGTTTGAACCCGCCCTTTGTTAATTTAATGTGTGTGAGGTGATGAGGAAACTGTGAGAGCTTGTCATCTGTGTCAGTCAATTGAAACTCAATGAAGCACATAGCTGAGGTCGGCCAGGTACAGGAGAACCTTGTTCCAGCCGCTCACCTCATGTGCGCTTGCTGCTGAGGAGAGAGAGAGAAAATCCTTGACCTATGCTGCTGTGCTGTTGATTGCAAAGATGGAGGTCTTTTTCATGGAGATAAAATGAAAGCGATGAGAAACAGTATAGTGAAAAGAAGCCGACAAGGGGTATGTCCTTCATGTGGACAAATTTGTACATTGTACTGGACAAAGACAGAGATCTTGCATCTAATAAAACATCAGAAGGCAGTTCGCACTGGCACTCCCTTGAACTCCAACAGCTGAACTTGATGTGAGGAATGTTTTAGGCTACCAAAGTTACTCCTATGGAGAAATAAGCAGATTCAAAGAGTCTGTAATTTGCTTTCTAATGATCATGATCTTTTCATTGAAGAAATTCATGAATTTATCACTGCTGAAGTGAAAGCTCTCCTCTCTTGTTGAATGCAGATTTTTTGTTATCTTTGTGACAGTATCAAAAATACATTTACAGTGCCTTGCGAAAGTATTCGGCCCCCTTGAACTTTGCGACCTTTTGCCACATTTCAGGCTTCAAACAAAGATATAAAACTGTATTTTTTTATGAAGTGGAACGACATTTATTGGATATTTCAAACTTTTTAACAAATCAAAAACTGAAAAATTGGGCGTGCAAAATTATTCAGCCCCTTTACTTTCAGTGCCGCAAACTCTCTCCAGAAGTTCAGTGAGGATCTCTGAATGATCCAATGTTGACCTAAATGACTAATGATAAATACAATCCACCTGTGTGTAATCAAGTCTCTGTATAAATGCACCTGCACTGTGATAGTCACAGAGGTCCGTTAAAAGCGCAGAGAGCATCATGAAGAACAAGGAACACACCAGGCAGGTCCGAGATACTGTTGTGAAGAAGTTTAAAGCCGGATTTGGATACAAAAAGATTTCCCAAGCTTTAAACATCCCAAGGAGCACTGTGCAAGCGATAATATTGAAATGGAAGGAGTATCAGATCAGACCACTGCAAATCTATCAAGACCTGGCCCTCCCTCATACAAGGAGAAGACTGATCAGAGATGCAGCCAAGTGGCCCATGATCACTCTGGATGAACTGCAGAGATCTACAGCTGAGGTGGGAGACTCTGTCCATAGGACAACAATCAGTCGTATATTGCACAAATCTGGCCTTTATGGAAGAGTGGCAAGAAGAAAGCCATTTCTTAAAGATATCCATAAAAAGTGTCGTTTAAAGTTTGCCACAAGCCACCTGGGAGACACACCAAACATGTGGAAGAAGGTGCTCTGGTCAGATGAAACCAAAATTGAACTTTTTGGCAACAATGCAAAACGTTATGTTTGGCGTAAAAGCAACACAGCTCATCACCCTGAACACACACCATCCCCACTGTCAAACATGGTTGTGGCAGCATCATGGTTTGGGCCTGCTTTTCTTCAGCAGGGACAGGGAAGATGGTTAAAATTGATGGGAAGATGGATGGAGCCAAATACAGGACCATTCTGGAAGAAAACCTGATGGAGTCTGCAAAAGACCTGAGACTGGGATGGAGATTTGTCTTCCAACAAGACAATGATCCAAAACATAAAGCAAAATCTACAATGGAATGGTTCAAAAATAAACATATCCAGGTGTTAGAATGGCCAAGTCAAAGTCCAGACCTGAATCCAATCGAGAATCTGTGGAAAGAACTGAAAACTGCTGTTCACAAATGCTCTCCATCCAACCTCACTGAACTCGAGCTGTTTTGCAAGGGGGAATGGGAAAAAATGTCGGTCTCTCGATGTGCAAAACTGATAGAGACATACCCCAAGCGACTTACAGCTGTAATCGCAGCAAAAGGTGGCGCTACAAAGTATTAACTTCAGGGGGCTGAATAATTTTGCACTCCCAATTTTTCCGTTTTTGATTTGTTAAAAAAGTTTGAAATATCCAATAAATGTCGTTCCACTTCATGATTGTGTCCCACTTGTTGTTGATTCTTCACAAAAAAATACAGTTTTATATCTTTATGTTTGAAGCCTGAAATGTGGCAAAAGGTCACAAAGTTCAAGGGGGCCGAATACTTTCGCAAGGCACTGTAGGATTGTTTATATTCTGCTCAATTAAAAATATAGGATGATCAAGCAGGGCTCTTCGATATTGCACGGTACTGTCTTTCCAAGCGAGTCGGAAGACTTCCTGCTTGGTGGTGCGCCATTTCCTTTCCAATGTTCTGGAAGCTTGCTTCAGGGCTCAGGTATTTTCTGTATACCAGGGAGCAAATTTCTAGTGACAAATGTTTTTTGTTTTTAGGGGTATCATGCAAGGTTAAATTAAGATCCTCAGTTAGGTGGTTAACCGATATTTCTGGAAAGGCATCTAGGAATCTATAGTACGACTTTTGATGATCCTTGGTTGGGGTCTGAGCAGATTATTTGTTGCGATTGCAAACGTAATAAAATGGTGGTCCGATAGTCCAGGATTATGAGGAAAAACATTTAGATCCACAATATTTATTTCACTGGACAAAACTAGATCTGGGTATGACTGTGGCAAAGACTAGATCAAGAGACATGTTGGACAAAACCCATTGAGTCGGCGATGGCTCCGAAAGCCTTTTGGAGTGGGTCTATGGACTTTTCCATGTGAATATTAGAGTCACCAAAAAGTATAATAATATCTGCCATGACTACAAGGTCCAATAGGAATTCAGGGAACTCAGTGAAGAATGATGTATACGGCCCAGGAGGCCTGTAAATAGTGGCTATAAAAAGTGATTGAGTCGTCTGCATAGATTTTATGACTAGAAGCTCAAAAGACGAAAACGCAGTCGCGGGGATTATGGTCACTCGTGTAACCAGGAGGAGAGGCCTCATTTAACACAGTAAATTCCTCAGGCTTGAGCCATGTTTCAGTGAGGCCAATCACATCAAGTTTATGATCAGTGATTAGTTCATTGACTATGACTGCCTTTGAAGTGAGGGATCTAACATTAAGTAACACTATTATGAGATGTGAGGTATCACAATCTCTTTCAATAATGACAGGAATGGAGGAGGTCTTTATTCCAGTGAGATTGCTATGGTGAACACCGCCATGTTTTGTTTTGCTCAACCTAGATCAAGGCACAGACACAGTCTCAATGGCGATAGCTGAGCTGACTACACTGACTGTGATAGTGGCAGACTCCACTGAACTGTCAGGGTGGCTAATGCTGACTGGCCTGCACACTATCTCATTGTGGAGCTAGAGGAGTTAGAGCCCTGTCTATGTTCATAGATAAGATGAGAGCACCCCTCCAGCTAGGATGGAGTCTGTCACTCCTCAGAAGGCCAGGCTTGGTTCTGGTTGTGGATGAGTCCCAGAAAGAGGGCCAATTATCTACAAATTCTATCTTTTGGGAGGAGCAGAAAACAGTTTTCAACCAGCGATTGAGTTGTTTGACTCACTCCCCCTAACTGGGAGGGGGCCAGAGACAATTACTTGATGCTGACACATCTTTCTAGGTGATTTACACGCTGAAGCTATGTTGCGCTTGGTGACCTCTAACGTCGTTAGTGCCGATGTGGATAACAATATCCCTATACTCTCTACACACCAGTTTTAGCCTTAGCCAGCACCATCTTCAGATTAGCCTTTACGTCGGTTGCCCTGCCCTCTGGTAAACAGGGTATGATCGCTGGATAATTCTTTTTATGTCTAATATTGCAGGTAATGGAGTCGCCAATGACTAGGGTTTTCAATTTGTCAAAGCTAATGATGGGAGGCTTCGGCAGCTCAGACCCCGTAACGGGTGGAGGAGAGACCTGAGAAGGCTGGGCCTCTGACTTCGACTCGTTGCTTAATGGGGAGAACCGGTTGAAAGTTTGTCGGCTGAATGAGCGACACTGGTTGAGAATGCCAAGAGCATTTCTTTCCAGAAGGCTTGAGAAAATTGTCCGGCTGCGGGGACTGTGCCAGGGGATTTATACTACTATCTGGCACAGACGCTGTTTCATCCTTTCCAACATTTTAATTGGCCTTTGCCTAACGATTGCATCTGAAGCTTACCTTGCAACACGACTTTCCTCACAATAAGACGATGGTTCTACCGTATATTATGAGTACAGCGACTGCAATTAGATAGCATAGTGTTAATGTTACTACTTTGCTTTTCAGCTGGTGGAGGTCCTGTAGATCCATGTCCAGATAAAGCATCCGGGGTGAAAAAGTTGAATGAAAAAACCTGAGCAAGGAAAACACGAAGACATTGGTAAATGTATTAAAAGTAAAAACTGAAAGGTTTGGCATTTGGCCAAGTAGCAACAAACAGTACAACAGCACGGAGACAAGGAGCATACCGCCAGACATACCTCTCTCGTCTCTCTCTAATATGCCTAAGCTTCTCTGTCCTTTATATATATATTTTCAATATTAATATAATATATTGGATGTCTAGGCCTATGTATGCAGTGCCCTGATGCATTTAGTTCTTAAATGTCTGACAGCTGAACAGTAAAAACCAAAGAAACAATAGGCGTTTCGAATATGCTACACATCAAAAACACAATTAATTGTAATTTGTTATAGGCAATTTTTTAAGGTGTTAACTGTGTCTCATCCTGGCCAGGTCGGAAGTTTCTTTCTCCCTCTCTTTCTACTCTCAGATCTGAACGGGTCTCTCGGATCCGAATGGGCATACATTTGTTTTTACACAGGGCTTTTCGGAACGTGTCTGAATGTCCTAGGGCCCATTCGGAGCGGGTCTCTGTCCACATTTTTCTTT
Source organism: Oncorhynchus kisutch (assembly GCF_002021735.2). Classification (NCBI taxonomy): domain Eukaryota; kingdom Metazoa; phylum Chordata; class Actinopteri; order Salmoniformes; family Salmonidae; genus Oncorhynchus; species Oncorhynchus kisutch. Next base: position 52,293,082 of record NC_034190.2, on the reverse strand, counting down.
ATGCATATCAGGTTCGTGTGGGAAAGCCAACGGTCCATTTCGGAAAAGGTCCACCTTCTTGGACTTGTGAAGACCTCTATAGCCAAGGCCCCAAAGCAGGTGGAGAGATGAATGATGGGTTCAGCTGTCTCTCAACCAAGGCCTAAACTGCGTGCTTTAGTTTGTGTGTTCATGTCTTTTTGTGTGTCTGTCAAGTCTCTTATTGTCTCTATTAGTTTGGGTTCTAGCTCAGAGTTACTGGCCTGCCACAATGGGGATGGATACCATGCCACAATCCAAAGGAATGTTTTTTATGATCAACCGTCTAATATACCACAGGATAATGGCACTTCTCTATTGGACGGACAATTTCAATCCTCACATTCATGTGACCTACAGGTAGAGCAGCTTGTTGACTTTAGACATAAATCTCTGGTTATGAGAGTGTGAAGACAACGCCGCCCGCCAACTATATGAGAGCGGGCCCTAGTTTGGCTATGGGGCCTTGGGGGGAGCAGTGACACAGACCATATCTATAAATTGCTCACGTTAGCCTCATACCAGACACACTTTGATCTCACGAGGTATTACTGCCCTTCCAACTGCTAACCTGTCTGGGCTCGGTCTGAAACGTTAAATACATAAAAATAGCTTGAGCCGTAGTGGTGTGAAGGTCACGGACGTACACTATCCAAGGTTCTGGGAACAAGCTTTGGACGATGCTCAATGTAAAGAATATTTTTCTACCTTTTCTTTTGAAAGATACCTACTGTTAACCTACATTGAAGCAGGACCTTGTTTAAGCTCAACTAAGTGACACAAAAAGGCTAATAATTTGTGCTTGAAAACAAAAATGAAGATGCATCTTTTGTAGTAGATAATATCTTCATGAAGAACCATACACTTACAAGAGTCTATGCATACCCTTAGTGTGTGTGTATGTGTGTAGTCTGTGTGTGTACACATCAAAGAAGAGAGTGGGCAACAGAGAGGGGCATGTGAATGTCTTTGGTGCCGTTATCTGGCCCTCTAACTAGGTGGCGAAGAGTGGCCGTCTGTCTGTCTCTCTTGCAGCTGTGTGACTGATCCGCAAACAATCTGTAGAATTCCGTCAGCCACCGCTCTGCGGAGCGCCTGGGATTCTGTCCCCTCGGTGTGCGTAGGTAGGCAGGGGGAGTGGCAAGGCAAGTACGCTTCTATTCTCAGGACTTCTCTCATCCCATTGTAAGTGGCTTTATCCCGAAAATCCACTATCTTTGGGCAAGGGTAGGACAGAGGGCTGACTGTTTGAAAAAGGACACACCTGCTGGCCATAAAGGTCAGGACTATTGGGGCCCTGTGCGGCTGCTTCTACGCTATGTGGGGAATGGAAGGCTGTTGAGATGTTGTATGCTGGATATGCATATGCTGGATATGCATACACTACCTTGAACTACAGTATATCATACATCCTACAATCACCTAAGTGTAGTATCATGAAATGTCATGTCATTTACCCCTCTCTAGTAAATACCGCTACAAGGTCATGCAAAATTGGCAACTTAAATTACATTTATTGAGTGCCATTGAGTCTGACACATCGTTTCTGCTGGTTCGTGATAAGAGCATAGGGGGAAAAAATGGGCTTATAAATTATTTCACTTTCCATAGCATTGTTCCATTTCTAAAGCCGTGACAATCTCACAATTTAACGCTTCGGTTCCATTATTATTAAACTTAGCCACATTGATCCGTAGGAACAAGAGTTCAATAACTAGAGTAGGCTACATTTCCAAACCGGATCATTCTGGATCACACTCTCATGGTGACCTTTAACCTTTCCATCTCACAACCTCCGTCTTTTAGATGATAAATTAACTTTTTCCTGTGGCAAATTAAAAACAAGGTGGAAAGTACAGTGCCTAGTGAAAATCTTTACAGCCCTTGCACAGTCTTCATATTTGGCTGCCAAAAAATAAATATAAAAAAGGATTACATTAATTTTTTCCCCCTACAGATCTACACAACCTACTCCACATTTTCAAAGTGAAAAACAATTGTAGAACATTTCCCAAATGTATAATAAAAAATAAATAAAACAAAGATGTCTTGATTGAGGATGTCTTCACACCCCTGAATTAATATTTGGTGGAAGTAACTGTGAATCATTTGGAATAAGATTCTACCAACTTGGCACAACTCTTAGGGCAACATATAAGATTGTGGTGGCAGCATCATGTTGTGGGTATGAAGACATCTTAGAGCAGCTTCAAAGGAAGAGGCCATTGTGTTGAGTCATGCTGAAGCCGGTATCCTCCACCTCTGGTCCTCTCTGCCACAGTGGAGCAACCCCAATGACTCTTATATTAGCACAATTCACTGACTAATACTAATAATTCATAGCTAATACTGTAACTAGCGACGTATTTGTGACTTCAAAACAGAAACACGCCAGTGTTTGAGGGACACAAGAGATCATGCAGAGTGTAGTGCAAAAATGTATTAATTAATCCAATTAATAATGGAACAAATATGTTTATCTTTTAACCAACAGCTTTACATGATGTGAGAATAATGAGGACAAACTAATGCTACTGTATAGGCCTACTGTAGGACGTCAGCAATAATTTACATCTGAGGTTAACCGTGATGAGATGCTTAACCTGCTGATGTCACGCCTTGGTCTTAGTGTTTTGTGTTTTCGTTATATATTTGGTCAGGCCAGGGTGTGACAGGGGTTTACGTGTTGTATTTCGTATTGGGGTTTGTAGTATTTGGGATTGCGGCTGATTAGGGGTGTTGTATAGGCTTGGCTGCCTGAGGCGGTTCTCAATCAGCTGTCAGGTGATTCTCGTTGCCTCTGATTGGGAACCGTATTTAGGTCGCTTGAGTTTCTCTTTGTCTTTCGTGGGTGATTGTTCCTGTCTCTGTGTAGTTTCACCAGATAGGCTGTAATTAGGTTTCACGTTCCGTTTGTTGTTTTTGTATTTAATAGTTATTTTCATGTATCGTCACTTTTTTCATTAAAGACACGCTGCATTTCGGTCCGACTCTCTTTCAACAAACGAAGAACGCCGTTACAGCTGAATACATTTTTTGGGGTTGTATTGTCTGTTCCCCTCTCTTTTAATTTACACACAGTGTAGACTTGATTAGAAGTTGTGTGCAGGCACTGGGTGTTTGGGGTATAGTAGTAGTATTTCAGGCCTTGCAAGTCAAATCAAACCACAAAAAAAATGTATTAGTCGCATTCGCCGAATACAACAACCTTACAGGGAAATGCTTACTTACAAGCCCTTAACCAACAATGATTTAAGAAGTACATTTAAAAAAAGAAATAAGTGTTAAGTAAAAAATAGATAAGTAAATTTTTTTTTTTTTTAAGTAACAAATAATTAAACAGTAGCAGTAAAATAACAAGCAAGGCTGTATACAGGGGGTACCGGTACAGAGTCAATTTGCGGAAGCACCATTTAGTTGAGGTAATTGAGGTAATAGGTACATGTAGGTAGAGTTAAAGTGACTATGCATAGATTATAAACAGAGAGTAGCAGCAGCGTAAAAGAGGGCTCTGGGTAGCCCTTTGATTAGCTGTTCAGGAGTCTTATGGCTTGGGGTTTGAATCTGTTAAGAAGCCTTTTGTACCTCAACTTGGCGCTCTGGTACCGCTTGCCATGCGGTAGATGAGACTGGGGTGGCTGGAGTCTTTGACAATTTTTAGGGCCTTACTCTGACACCGCCTGATATAGAGGTCCTGGACGGCAGGAAGCTTGACCCCAGTGATGTACTGGGCCATACGCACTACCCTCTGCAGTGCCTTGCTGTTGGAGGCCGAGCAGTTGCCATACCAGGCAGTGATGCAACCAGATGCTCTCGATGGTGCAGCTGTAGAAACTTTTGAGGACCCATGCTAAATCTTTTCAGTCTCCTGAGGGGCAATATGTTTTGTCGTGCCCTCTTCATGACTGTCTTGGTGTATTTGGAGCATGATAGTTTGTTGGTGATGTGGACACCAAGGAACTTGAAGCTCTCAAACTGTTCTACTACAGCCCCGTCGATGAGAATGGGGTGTCACAATCATCTCCTTTGTCTTGATCACGTTGAGAGAGAGGTTGTCGTATTTCAGGCCTTGCATGCATTGAAACAGAGTATGTGAGTGGAGCTTGAGTGGAGCGAGGAGTGTGCCCGATTTTACTGGAGTTTGGAGCGAGACTCCAATTTCACTCCAGTAGCACTCACTTCACGAGTTCAGGGCATGCCCACCCCATCATGCATTTGTAGTCTACTTGTGTGCTGCTATAGCCCCTTGCTTTAGCTACTATCATGGAGTTCGCTCAATATTTTCATAAAGAAACTGACAAAGCACACAAGTGCTAAATCAAGGTGACTTACAAAGATGAGGACCAAGAGAAGGTGGTGTGGTGATGTAGTGTCCACAACTAAATAATCATTGTGGAATCTGAAAAGACATGTATCCCAAAAGCATGATGACTTATTACGTGCACATGCTAAACGAAAGGAACGAGGTGGGTAGATAACTAAGTATGCCACTGTTGCAAAGTATTTATAAACAAAAAATCTGCTCTCTTAAACGTTTTGTTCATTTTTGTTCTACTACCTACACAATAGGCCATGATTATTCCCATGTTCAAGGAGCTTTCCATTTTGATTGGGTTATTTTGCCTAAAAACCTTTCGGTCCAACTATAGAAAAATAAATAAACAACTCTGCATCTCTGCTCAGCCTGGCAAGAATGGCCAAAGGGGTGTTTAGCATACCCAGTGGCTCTACAAGTGTGGAGAGGATATTCCCTGCTGCTGGCCGGCTCTCCAGGCACCATCACATATGCCTGAAGCCGCAGACCTGCCAAACTCGTGTTTCTAAAAATGAATTCAAATGCAGTAATAAGTCATTTTTCGTTTAATTTGTACGTGTGCAAAGCTGTCATCAAGGCAAAGGGTGGCTACTTTGAAGAATCTCAAAAAATATATATATATTTTGATTTGTTTAACACTTTTTTGGTTACTACATGATTCCATATGTGTTGTTTCATAGTTTTGATGTCTTCACTACTATTCTACAAAGTAGAAAATAGTAATGAAAAAAAATGAAAACCGTGAATGAGTAGGTGTGTCCAAACTTTGACTTGTACTGTATATGCTCAATTTATAGAATATAATGTTACAACAAAATGTTGTTTAAATACTGAGCACTTTATGTCCTACCAGCCACATGTGTCACACTCAAAAATGCTTCACAATGTATTTCGTTGTAGGCTATAGCCTTGAAATAATTGAAATAAGCCTAAATAATTCATTTTCATTCATACCTGGGCTCCCTGTCTGGCTCCTGACCTTTACGGTGCCTCTCAAGCTCTGCCAGGTTGGATGGGGAGCGTTGCTGCATAGCAATTTTCTGGTCTCTCTACAGATGTTCAATCAAGTTTAAGTCCGGGCTCTGGCTGGGTCACTCAAGGACATTCAGAGACTTGTCCCAAAGCCACTCTTGCGTTGTCTTGGCTGTGTGCTTAGGATCATTGTCCTGTTGGAAGGTGAACCTTCACCCAGTCTGAGGCCCTGAGCGCTCTGGAGCTGGTTTTCATCAAGGATCTCTCTGTACTTTGCTCTGTTCATCTGTCCCTAGATCCTGACTAGTCTCCCCGTCTCTGCCGCTGAAAAACATCCCCACAGCATGATGTTGCCACCACCATGCTTCACCGTAGGGATGGTGCCAGGTGTCCTCCAGACACTAGGCATTCAGGCCAAAGAGTTCAATCTTGGTTTCATCAGACCAGATAATCTTGTTTCTCATGGTCTGAGAGTCCTTTAGTGTGCCTTTTGGCAAACTCCAACCGGGCATCTCAAGGATGATCAATGGAAGCAGGATGCACATGTTCTAAAAACCTTTTTTCGCTTTGTCATTATGGGATATTGTGTGTAGATTGATGAGGGATTTAAAACAAAACAAAATCGGTATTAGAATAAGGCTGTAACATAACAGTGCATTTCCAAATGCAAGGGTATATGCTGTTTAATATAACATGTAGCCTATTTGAAATTGTTTACATTCACCTTTTCATGTTTATTCCAATACTTTTCATTCAAATCCATAAGGTTTGGTTTCAATACTTAAAAAAACAATTGGTAGGTTCAGGTAGTCCAAAAAATAGATGAATGGAGAGAATTTGGAACAGCAGGTCATTTTCCTGTGAGCGCGGAGAGGTTTTACGGTGCTCTGCACTGAATCAACACCAAAGAATGTACGAGTTCCCAGTGTTCCTACTTCCCAGTGTTATAATGGATCTATTTTATGTCACAGTGCAAGACTTATGTATATCAGAGTGGTGATTATGTTAGAGGTAGTTTGGGCAAGTCAGTCATCATACTGTATGTTAAGTTGTCCTATGTAATTATGGGCTCATCTCGGCTCATCCTGACAATAATAACACTCCCTTAGCCCCAAACCATGTTAGAGCTGCACTGGAGGGAGACAGAGCGATATTTGGGGGGGAATTCCTTCTTTACCACAGTGGAATCTAGTTTTGTTTGTTTTTGTTCATTTGGCTGCAATGGCTGTTTGTGTGTCACTGTGCCATGGCCAAAAAAGCTACCAGATAGTCTTGTAATATAATTTATTAGTGAGGCACAAAACATGGTCACATTTTCCACTTGTAACATTGCTATAAGAATCAGGACTGCCCACAAATACAGTTAATTAAACTGGGCCCATGGTGCCCATCCTAGTCATCAACAGTGCCTTGAAAGATTATTTGCCCCCTTTCAAGTTCTCTGCTTTTGCATATTTTTTATACTGAATGTTATCAGATCTTCAACATAATATTAGATAAAGGGAACCTGAGTGAACAAATAACACAACAACTACATACATGTCATTTATTTCATAAACAAAGTTATGCAACACCCAATGCCCCTGTGTGAAAAAGTAATTGCCCCCTTACTCTCAATAACTGGTTGTGTCACCTTTAGCTGCAATGACTCCAACCAAACACTTCCTGTAGTCCAAAAAGTTATACCTTTGAATCACCTGTCCATAGAACATTCTTCCAAGAGCCTTGATAATCACCCAGGCGCTACCAGGGGCTTTTTGGCAAACTTGAGTCAACTTTTTGGATGACATCGTTATTTGTAAAAATAGAGAAAATCAGAGGGGACAAATACTTTTTCACTGTACTGTATTTGCACTTACAGAAGTAATGTCAAATTCTCTAATATTACAGCCATTAGGTAACCACATTATGTTACCTATTATTATTGTTCGCTTTTTTATACAAAGTTGTCTGTCAATCAAACTTTGCAGTAGTTTAGTAGGCTCTATACCAGAGATGTGGACTCGAGTCACATGACTTGGACTCGAGTCAGACTCGAGTCACAAATATGATGACTTGCAACTGGACTTTGACTTTAACACCAATGACTCGTGACTTGACTTGATACCCTCCCCAAGCCCAAATATAAAAAATGATGCTATTAAAAAAAGTGTGCAGGGGCATCAACTCTTCATTTAACGGATTACAGTTTGAATCGGACAGCAGCCAATCAAATTGTGCGTGGCAGTGCAGAGGAACGTCGGTGGGTGAATTCAGATGGAGCCCTTGGAATGATGATACCCCAAATTATTATTTTTAGATATAAAAACAACACTGTATCAACAAAAAACGGATTGCAACTTGCAAAACATGCGGGAAGAAAATTACAGACGGAGGCGCAACAATTTCCAACATTTTTCGACATTTGAAGCTGCACAAAGAAAGGTAAATCGTGGCTACTATAACCGACAGCTATCCATCACACGAGGTTGTGTGTTTATGAGTGTGTGTAACTTGTTTCATGAGTTTCTTTTTTCTGACTTGTGATGTCTGGAGCCTGTATTCTTACGTGCGCTCCTCACTGCTTGTCTAGATTAGACTTGCAGATAGACTCGCCACCACGCTATGTGGAGCTGGAAAATATCAAATGAGCACATTTGTGGCAGAGTGCCTCCTAGAATGGTTGTGTACTCTTCCTAACCTGCTGATTACGGCGAGTGCTTGAACCTCTGTGTTTATGCTTCACACAAATCCCACAATCCCCCTCTCTGCTGTCCTCCGCAGTTTTGAGCTTTCTCCATTGATAATGAATGAAGAACTGAGGCTTATTTCATCTGAGGCACCGCATTCAGTTACAGTTATATAGATATATATGCAATATATAGATCTGTAGTCGATTCTCTATTCTACACGGCAAAGGCTGTTGTAGGTGATGTATTTCTATGCAACCACCCGACACGACCCGACCCAGCCTACCACGCCTCTCCTGCTGTCACAAAGCGAGAGAGAGAGAGAAAAAGTGTGGGGGTGGGGGTCTTTCTCATGGCTACCCATGTATTTCCATGGAAATATAAAGTTTATTTGGAAAGTAATAAATATCTAGATATTTTTAAAAGCATTCATGATTTGCGTAAATGTAATATACTAACTATTTCTCTTATATGAAATGGCATTACATTTGACTTGTTTAGGACTCGAAACTCAAAGTTTAGGACTTGAGACTTGACGGTCTTGACTTGAGACTTGACTCGGACTTGCCTATCTTGACTTGGGGCTTGAGTGCTAAGACTTGAGACTTACTTGTGACTTGTAAAACAATGACTTGGTCCCACCTCTGCTCTATATCCAATGAAGGCCTAAATGGCTATTGTTATTGTTTACTTTCTTGCTTATAATAAAGTTTGCCAGAAGTGTTTGTGTTCTCATTTCTATGGAAACAACTTAATGAATCTGATGAGTTTTCCAAGTGTATTATTTAATTAGAATTTAGAATGAGATCTTTTTTTTTAAACCTTTTTTGGATCATCCATAGAGGTCTCACCTAAGGACTGTCGCCCAAAGTATAATGTGGGACCGGCTATGGGAGCCTCAGCTTCTTTGACCTGGACTATTCGGACGACATAGCAATCTTGGCCGAGCTCATGGACATTTTACATCTTACCCTCGAGATCATGAGCCATCTCCCAACTGTCCACGCTCAAGAGGAAGACACGAGCCAGGTGATCCAACCAGTTGGAGGACGACCTACACAACTTGGGACTCAACACCACATCAGCCTGGAACCTGGCCATCATGAAAATGGAATAAATGTTGCGGTATCCCTGGAGATCTACCCCAGGGATTGGTGATAAGAAGGTACGTGACGCAAAGTTGGCTCCCTCTGCTGGGAGTACCCGGGCTGGGCAACCCGACGCTGATGGCACCAAGTAGGGGTAATTAGGGGAGACTGCCAACCAGCCGTGTAAGCCACATAAAGGGAGCACTATGGCACACCGCGAGGGAGAAAGAGAGAGAGGCAAAGAGTGAGCCTACAGAGGGGAATGAAGCTCCCGGAGGCACGGAGCCTAAATGAGAAGAAGGACCGAGCCAACCTTAAGTTATTTTGTTGTTATGTTTATTTTTGTTGCCTAGTAAAGTTGTGTTTTCTGACTACAACCTTCCTGTCTCTGTGTCCATCTCTGTGTGCTCAACCCAACACCCCATGGAGAATATGGGCAACTCAGTAGCTTTGGGTGCTGTGGGGTCAAGCGTACAGAGATTACCATGGAAGAACTGGTGGCTCAGTTTATCATCAGCCAGCGGAAGCTACAGGCTCTCCAGCAGCATGCGCTGGAGGAGCAGTGCCAACAAAAGCTCAGACTGGTAGCAGAGGTAGCCCAGTTGAAAGGTGGTATGGCTCAGGAGTCTAGCCCGAATCAGTTCCTGGTCAAGCTAATGGAGTAAGATGATGTGGATACCTATTTGTGCACCTTCAAGAGGACGGCGCAGAGGGAAGGATGGCCCAAGCCCAAGTGAGCCAGCCTTTTGGCACCCTACCTCTCCGGGAAGGCCCAGAAAGCCTACTTTCACTTGAACGCTGACCAGGCAGCAAATTATGAGGGACTCAATGTGAGATCCTGAGCCATTATGGATTCAGCCTCGCACGCCATGCACAACTGGTCCACAACTGGGCCTTTGACTCCACCATCTCTCCCCGCACTCAGATGAGCGACCTGGTGCGCCTTACCAAGGGCTGGCTATGTCCCTCCTGATAATCGATAAGGTCGTCCTGGAACGGTACCTTCGGGCCCTCCCCTATGAGATGAAGAAGGCGGCAAGCATGCAGAGCCCCCAAAGCCTGGAGGATTTGCTGACCATGGTGGAAACCCACCAGAACACCCAGCATCTGCTGAAAGGGGCTTTGGCAGAGAGAATGGATGCGTGAAGGGCGAAGAAATGCACTGAGAGAGGTGAGGGACTGAAGGGGGCCCGGACAGAACCAGCCGTGAAGCAGGAGGGTGACCCGAACCGACGATGATGTCCGCTGCTAGACCCAGATCAGAGGAGCTGCTATGAGTGTGGTGAGCCGGCGCACACCGAGATGGCCCCTTCGATGGTTCCAGTACGAATTGATGGTGTCGACACCAGCGCTCTGACCCTGGCCTAACTGCAGTGGCTCACACAAGAGGGTAAAGACGAACTGGGGGATGGTATCCTGGGGACAGAAAGCGGTTCCCAACTGTGCCGGTGTGGATAACCACCCCAAGGGGGGAGTGCCAGATGCGCGTGGGGGCCATTGCTAACCTGCCCGTGCCCATTCTCCTCTGTAGAGCTTGCCCTCTCTTCTAGGCACTGTGGAGGAGGGACCTGGGGAGGTGCGTGCACGAGGTAGGAAGGAGAGGAAAATGGACTGTTACCTGCGCAACCCATGCCCCGCTGCGAGAGATGTCCACTGGGCCCAAGTTGGACCAGGAGGAGGGAGACGACCCTGCGCCGGGAAGCGAGCCATCGTCCGTGGAGGACCGCAGGCTCCCCTTTATGGAGGTGGAGGCACCAGACGGGGCCGTCTGACACGGGAATCCTCACAGGCCAGTTTTGGACGGCTCAGTTAGAGGACCCCAACCTCTCGAACGCGAGGAGCCAGGTGATCAAGGTGGACAGCACGCTGTTACCCGGGGTAAGTGAGTGTCGCTACCCATACTTCGCCATCAAGCATAATTTGTTGTATCAGGTAGTAAAGCACAACGGGGAGACGAAAGATTTGTTACTCATACCCACCCAGTATGTTAGTTCTGTCTTGCAGCTCGCCCACCCCCACCTGCTCGCGGCACACCTGGGGATGGAGAAAACCAGGGAGCGGATAGGAAAATCGGTTCCACTGGCCCGGATTCAAGCGCACCGTGGAGGACTACTGTTGTACCTGCCTGGAGTGCCAGATCACAGCCCGGAGGGCACATTACAGAAACCCTTTGGTTCCCTTGCCCATTATAGGGATGCTGTTTGAGCTGGTGGTGATGGATCTGGTGGGTCCGTTGGTGAAGACCATGAGGGGACACCAATACATCCTGGTAATCGTGGATTACGCCACCTGGAATTCGGAGGCGATCCCATTACACATGGAGGCAGCAAAAAGTATTGCACGGAAGGTCTTCCATCTATTCAGCCGGGTGGGTATCCCGCGGGAAATCTTGACGGAGCAGGGCACCCCATTCATGTCTCATGTAAAGAAAGCGGTGCCTGCAATCTTTTACAGATTAAACAGGTGAGGACCAGTGTGTACCATGCACAAACAGACGGTCTAGTTGAACGCTTCAATAAGACCCTAAAGCAGATGCTGAAAAAGGTCAGTGAGCGAGATGGGAGGAGCTGGGACCAGCTGCTGCCGCACCTGATGTTCTCGGAGTTCGAGGTACCCCAAGCGTCCACTGGGTTCTCCCCCTCTTGAATGGCCGTCGGCACCCACAGACTGCTGGACCTAGCCAAAGAGGTCTGGGAGAACCAACCGATCCCCCTTCACAGCGTGGTGGAAAATGTGGAGAAGATGAGGGAGAGGATGAAGTCGATTTGGCCAGTGGTGAGAGAGCACATGGCCCAGGCGCAATGAAAAAGGTACTGGTGCTGATCCCCACCATGGAGAGCAAACACCTGGCTACATGGTATAGGCCCTACGACATCGTTGAGTGGGTAGGCGACATCAAATATTGTGTCCACCAACCGGGGCAGAAAACTTCTTCAGCTTTACCATGTGAATCTAGTGAAGAGGTGGCACACACGAGAGGTGCTGTGTGCAACGTGGAACCGGCCACAACAGAACCCACCCTCTGTCAAAGTTTCCATGGGGGAAGACCCAAGCCTGACCAAACGACAAGCGCTCCGACAGTTGGTCCAGCGGAATACGGCCGTGTTCTCCGAGGAGCCGGGAGGAAAGGATCTCGTGGAACATTATATCAAATCAAATTGTATTTGTCACATGCGCCAAATACATTTCACCTTACAGTGAAATGCTTACTTACAAGCCCTTAACCTCTCTAGGGGGTGTGGGATGCTACCGTCCCACCTGGCCAACTCCAGTGAAATTGCAGAAGCCAAATTCAAAAACAGAAATACTCATTATAACAATTAATTTCAGTTCAGTTTTCAGTTTCAATTCAATTCAGATGTAACAATTCATGAAACATACAAGTGTTATACATCTTTTTAAAGATTAACTTCTTGTAATCCAACCACGGTGTCAGATTTCAAAAAGACTTTACGGCAAAAGCAAACCATGCGATTATCTGAGAACAGCGCCCAGCAGACAAATCATTACAAATAGTTAGCAGCCAAGAAGAGGAGTAACAAAAGTCAGAAATAGCGTTAAAATGTATCACTTACCTTTGATGATCTTCATATGATTGCACTCCCAAGACTCCATGTTACACAATAAATGTTTGTTTTGTTCGATCAAGTCCCTCTTTATATTCAAAAACCTCAGTTTTGTTGGTGCGTTTTGTTCAGTAAACCATTGGAACAAAGCGTGGTCACAACAGACTGACGAAAAATCTAAAAAGTACCATAAAAGTTCGTAGAAACATGTCAAACGATATTTATAATCAAACCGGAGGTTGTTTTTGTCATAAATAATCGATCATATTTCAACCGGACAAAAGCTTTGTGAAATAGAAAAGAAAAACAAGAAATGTGCACTCCCGGTCATGCGCTGGACTCATGTCTGGAAATTTCCACTGTCCACTCATTGAGCGTGGTGTTTCTCCCTCATTTTTCAGAGTTAAAAGCCTGAAACAATGCCTAAAGACTGGCCACATGTAGAAGAAGCCATAGGGATCGTGAACTGCGTCATAATTCTTTGTATGGTGGATAGGCTTTCAATGGAAAAACACAATTTCTAAATAAAAGCACTTCATGGATGGATTTTCCTCAGGTTTTAGCCTGCCATATCAGTTCTGTTATACTCACAGACATTATTTTAACAGTTTGTGAAAACTGTGTTTTCTATCCATATCTACCAATTATATGCATATCGTAGCTTCTGGGCCCGAGTAGCAGGCAGTTTACTTTGGGCACACTTTTCATCCAAAATTCCGAATGCTGCCTCTCACCCTAGTGAGGTTAACCTGCTCCACTACAGCCCCTTCGATGAGAATGGGGCCGTGCTTGGTCCTCCTTTTCCTGTAGTCCACAATCATTTCCTTTGTCTTGATCACATTGAGGGAGAGGATGCTGTCCTGGCACCACACGGCCAGGTCTCTGACCTCCTCCCTATAGGCTGTCACATCGTTGTCGGTGATCAGGCCTACCACGGTTGTGTCATTGGCAAACTTAATGATGGTGTTGGAATCATGACTGGCCGTGTGGCCATGAGTGAACAGGGAGTACAGGAGGGGACTGAGCACGCACCTCTGAGGGGTCCCCGTGTTGAGGATTGCGTGGCGGATGTGTTGTTACCTACCCTTACCACATGCGGTGGCTCGTTAGGAAGTCCAGGATCCAGTTGCAGAGGGAGGTGCTTAGTCCCAGGGTCCTTAGCTTTGTGATGTGCTTTGAGGGCACTATGGTGTTGAACGCTGAGCTGGAGTCAATGAATAGCATTCTCACATAGGTGTTCCTTTTGTCCAGGTGTGAAAGGGCAATGTGGAGATGACATAATCTGTAGATCAGTTGGGGCGGTATGCAAATTAGAGTGGGTCTTGGGTTTCTGGGATAATGGTGTTGATGTGAGCCATGACCAGCCTTTCAAAGCACTTCATGGCTACAGACGTGAGTGCTACGGATCGGTAGTCATTTAGGCAGGTTACCTTAGTGTTCTTGGGCACAGGGACTATGGTGGTCTGCTTGAAATATGTTGGTATTACAGACTCAGACAGGGAGAGGTTAAAAATGTCAGTGAAGACACTTGCCAGTTGGTCAGTGCATGCTCAGAGTACACATTCTGGTTTTCTGTCTGGTCCTGCGGCCTTGTGAATGTTGACCTGTTTAAAGGTTTTACTCACATCGGCAACGGAGAGCGTGATCAAAGTCGTACGGAACAGCTCGAAGCGAGCATAGAAGTAATTTAACTCGTCTGGAAGGCTTGTGTTACTGGGCAGCTCGTGGCTGTCCTTTCCTTCATAGTCTGTAATAGTTTGCAAGCCCAACCACAACCAACAAGCGTCGGGGCCGGTGTAGTATGATTCGATTTCAGTCCTGTATTGACGCTTTGTCAGAGGTCATAGCGAGATTTCCACACACATCCGGCAGAAAAAGTGTGTAAACAGCCATACCGGATACCAGAAGCCCGGAGGGCGGTGGTCCAGTGGGAATTGACAACAATGCTAGAGATAGGGGTGCTGGAGGAGTCCCACAGTGAGTGGTCTAGCCCTATAGTCCCGGTACCGAAACTGGCCGGAACCGTCTGCAACGACTTCCGGGGCCTGACCGAGGTCAATAAAGTTGACGCATACCCCATGCCCTGGGTGGACGAACTGGTCGCCCGCTTGGGGAAGGCGAGATACGTCAGCATCCATCACCTGATATTAGGGATACTGTCAGGTGCCCGCTGGCAGCAGCCTCCCAGGAGGCTAGTAACCACAAGGTTGCAAGTTCAAACCCCCGAGCTGACAAGGTACAAATCTGTCATTCTGCCCCTGAACAGGCAGTTAACCCACTGTTCCTAGGCCGTCATTGAAAATAAGAATTTGTTCTTAACTGACTTGCCTAGTTAAATAAAGATAAAAAATCTAATTCAATGGAATTTATTTTTGTATGCCAGTTGAGTTGAATCAACAAATCACATCACATACTGATGGGTACGTGTACTGCATTTACTTCCTGCTCTTACTTCCTGCTTTGCGCCTATGGATACACTCGCAATGGCTGCCAGTCCCCACCCATTATGCCACCATTGACTTGAATGGGGTCGCCTGTTCTATTCATATGGCAGCACATGCAGTCAGGAGCAGAGGAAAGGAGAAAATGTGCATCCCCCAAAATATTTTGTCTGGCCAATTTACCATCATCCAAAATTCCATGACCTTTACAGCCATAGGTGGTACAATCCTAAGAGCTAGCGAAGAGTCAGTGAGTGAGTGAGTGAGTCTTACAGATAATGTTTTTGGACATGCCAGATAGCTGATCTAGACTATCCATAGGGGTCTCATGCTATACCTGGTACTAGTCTGGCCACTAGGCACTTATCAGCTTCCAGGCATATAGGGGCTCCTTGTGGAAACGTTCTTTATCTGATTTCTGGTGTGTTCCCTATTGCTAATGACTGTCTCAACAGCGTACCACTGGCCCCCCTGACAGGGGTCCCTTAGTTTTCAATCATTAGAAGCACTTGAAACTGTTTTAATGTCAGTTAGCCAAGTGCTGGCAGGTGGCCAGCTCTTTAGACAGAGACTGTTATTGCCACAAGGGTCCTTCAAGGGGTTGACTTTTTACAAAGCTGGGCCGGTCAAGTACTCATTTGGGCCTTTTGTCCAGAGTCCCACAAACATTCAAGGGAAAGAAATGTAAATCAGGCAATACTTGGTTCTCAGCCGCTGGACCTTGAGTGTCTGCCGGCTTTCTATCCATCAATGTTCCAATGAACATTTTATTTCCAAATAGAGCATTACTGAATATAACTATTTGGGACATTTGCATACTTTCCCATCTAGAAATAGTGTAATGCATTAACTCATACAATATATCTTGAACTCAAAACACTGCACAAATTGCCATTATACTGAAGCTATAGATTTAAGTTGATAATAAAAAGCCCACTCTTAAAACAGAGGAGCCAGCTAATGTAATCCATTCCCTGAGAGCCTGAACTGGGGTTAGTAAATACAATCAGAATCACATACGTACTGAATCATTTTTTGATTCTTATGACAAATTAAATTTCTACAAGCAAAGTAAGCTAAGTTGTCCCACATTTTTTGGCCTCTACATTTATTTGGTTCTTTTATATATACATCTTATTAAGCAGAATTGACTGTAATGTAATCTATCCTATAGCCATACACCCCATTACACTAAGATATGATCATCTTATAATGGATTTTCTGCAAGAATGTTGTGGGAATAGCACAGCTAGCTACCAGGCTAGAAAATGCAACGACTATGCAAAGGGAAGCGTAAAGTATTTCATATTTTTCTGAAATGATTGGATTTAGCTCTTTCTGGAGTGATATCATAGGGTTGATGTTACTCTTTCTGAAGTGATATCATAGGGTTGATGTTACTCTTTCTAAAGTGATATCATAGGGTTGATGTTACTCTTTCTGAAGTGATATCATAGGGTTGATGTTACTCTTTCTGAAGTGATATCATAGGGTTGATGTTACTCTTTCTGAAGTGATATCATAGGGTTGATGTTACTCTTTCTAAAGTGATATCATAGGGTTGATGTTACTCTTTCTGAAGTGATATCATAGGGTTGATGTTACTCTTTCTGAAGTGATATCATAGGATTGATGTTACTCTTTCTGAAGTGATATCATCGGATTAGAGCCCGGGCCGATATCGGTTTGCCAATTTTATCGTGTGATATTGTCCTTTTCCTGCTACATCGGTATCGAACGATAATTCCACCGATAACCAATTTTGAACAAATAGGGTGAAAAAAAGGAATCTCATGCTTATCTGAACACTTGCTGCCATTCTCATGATGTGTCCTTGTTGTCACAATGTATAAAATCAACATTTGAAGCATAGTTATTGGACAATTGCTTTTTTGGATGGCAATTTATGAGAATTCAGTGTGAAAAAATTACACTTCAATTTACCCGCTGTAAAACATTATATTGGCAAATATATCGGTATCTTTGAGTTTTGTCCCCCCCAAAAATTTTATCCCAAAAAACATAGGTCGGACTCTACATAGGATGGATTTGACTCGTTCTGAAGTTAAATAATTAGAAGATATTCTTTCTGAAATTGTATCACTGGATATCAAGATGCAATGATGAGTTGAAGCAAGTGCATTAAAGCTGGGCTGGGCAACTGGCAGCCCTTTGGCCATCTTGCTCCCTCAATTTCCGAAAACGGGTATGTTTTATTCACATTTTCAAGTACTGGTGATAAATCATGCATTTCGATTCTTGCATAGATTGTAATGGACACGTATGATGGGTGTAAAATGCTTTTTTGAAGGTTGTACTGATTATGATGAGCTAATGCTAAGCTATTTGGCAGCTATGTGTGGCGCCATGTTTGTTGACATTATACAATGCATTATGGGTGTCACGTAAAAGTCTGTCAGACCAAAGATGTTATTACAAAATGAGGTGAAGGGATGGCTCACTCATGTTTCGAGTAAACTTCCGCAAGTGAATGAAGGGAAGTGAATGATGATAGAAGATACACCCCCTTCAACATGTATACTGCAAACAGACCAAACTCATCTCCTCTTATTATCTTTGGTTGACGTGAAAAAACAAACATGGTGGCTCGCTACCCATCATCGGATTACTTTTGATTTTTAGAAAGTGTTTGACACAACGTGTCAAAGGGCTAAATCCTCTTCCCAGATCTCGGTGCGTTTTACACTAATTGACACAATGGTTGTTATTCTTTCCCAATTAAAGTATTACTCACATTTGTGGAGAGATCTGGGAAAGTTCCTTAGTTCCTGCTATTGCAAATAGCCTGGTCTGTGTTAGAGATCGATGGAAAAACCATCAAACACCAAGGATGAAGAAGAGAGTAAGTATGCTGCTAGTGCTTCTGTTTCAACAGAGGCAGAATGGGAGGACAAAGAGTGGACCAGACAAGTTGGTAGAAGGGTTTAAGGAGATACGGGACAATATTGCCGGACAAAAGGATGTTTTCCAAATGGATATTTGCACTTTAAAATTTGGACAAACATTTGGTGCATCCTTCCAATTATTCAATTATTTTCTGTGAGGTTTTTGTCTTCTCTGCCTGTAATACAAGTTTTCAGAACATGATCATGGGTTTGAATTTTATTGTGCCACTATACAGTCATTAAACTGATTCAGACACAGTGCAGGATAAACCAACTGAGACGGCAGTAGCTTCTGCAGTCTGCTTTGATAGAGTGTGTCTGGAACAAGAAGACAGGCCCCACTCTGCATAACAGACATGTCTGTCTTGCATGTTGAAGCAGGTCGTTGGAGCTGGGCCCTCGCATTCTTCAGGGGGTTTCCCTGTGCGTTTACTGAGCTAAACATAGCAACAATGGCAGGCTATTTCTGACAGACTGTCTCTCCGAAGAGGAATCTGTTTCACTGTCACCTACGCACACATAACCCAGGACAGCCCACCATCCTGTCACCGCTCTCTCCTTCACAGTGACACCTCTCCTCTTCCCTCTCTCAATACCCACACCCATGTCTGTCTCCATTTCTCATTCTCACCACTCTTTCTCTTCCTCACACTCTCTCTCTCGCTCTCTACATAACCACAAAATGTACATCTTGCTCCCTTTCCCTCTAGCCTATATTTGAATCTCTCCATGGCTGTTTTGTCACTAGCTCTCATCTCAAACTCTCTTTCCTTCTCCATCTTCAGATTTCTCCTCTTCCTTCCTCACCCCTCCATTCTGTGTGGTTCTAGCGTTCCATGGTGAGCTTAGACCTCCTGAGATGTGGGCACCACCAGTGTCCCCCTCTGCCCTGGCAGAGGGCCAACAGATCCTGTACCCCCTCCCCTGCACAGAGGGTAGCAAGGTGTGTCCCTTCGTATCACATATAGCAAATTCAGAGTGAGACGCAGGCACACACACATGCACACATAGCTCCACAAAGACATCGTCAGGAAGGAAGAGTGATATGTTCAGATAAAGAAACAAACAAAATATATGTATATGTATACACTTCCGTTCAAAAGTTTTAGAACACCTACTAAGGGTTTTTCTTGATATTTACTATGTTCTACATTGTAGAATAATAGTGAAGACATCAAAACTATGAAATAACACATATGGAATCATGTAGTAACCCAAAAAAAAGTATTAAACAAATCCAAATATATTTTACATTTGAGATTCTTCAAATAGCCACCCTTTGCCTTGATGACAACTTTGCACACTCTTGGCATTCTCTCAACCATCTTCACCTGGAATGCTTTTCCAACAGTCTTGAAGGAGTTCCCACATATGCTGAGCACTTGTTGGCTGCTTTTCCTGCTGTCGACTCATCCCAAACCATCTCAATTTGGTTGAGGTCGGGGGATTGTGGAGGCCAGGTCATCTGATGCAGCACTCATCACTCTCCTTCTTGGTAAAATAGCCCTTACACAACCTGCAGTTGTGTTGGGTCATTGTCCTGTTGAAAAACAAATGATAGTCCCACTAAGCCCAAACCAGATGGGACGGCGTATCGCTGCAGAATGCTGTGGTAGCTATGCTGGTTAAGTGTGCCTTGGAATCTAAATATCACAGGCAGTGTCACCAGCAAAGCACCCCTCACACCATAACACCTCCTCCTCCATGCTTTACGGTGGGAAATACACATGCGGAGATCATCCGTTCACCCACACCGTGTCTCGCAAAGACACAGTGGTTGGAAACAAAAATCACAAATTTGGACTCATCAGACCAAAGGACAGAATTTTTGCCCCAAGCAAGTCTCTTCTAATTGTTGGTGTCCTTTAGTAGTGGTTTCTTTGCAGCAATTCGACCATGAAGGCCTGATTCTCCTCTGAATAGTTGATGTTGAGATGTGTCTGTTACTTGAACTCTATGAAGCATTTATTTGGACTGCAATTTCTGAGGCTGGTAACTCTAATGAACTTATCCTCGCAGCAAAGGTAACTCTGGGTCTTCCATTCCTGTGGCGGTCCTCATGAGAGCCAGTTTCATCATAGCGCTTGATGGTTTTTGCAACTGCACTTGAATTTGATTTGATTTGTTTAACACTTTTTGGGTTACTACATGATTCCATGTGTCATTTCATAGTTTTGATGTATTTCCTATTATGCTACAATGTAGAAAATAGTACAAATAAAGAAAAACCCCTGAATGAGTAAGTGTTCTAAATCTTCTGACCGGTAGTGTATATGAGAAAGAGCCTTTATTGTCAATATCGGGCAACAGTGCACTTCAACGTTTGGAGTTCTAAATTACATTGTGTTCAAAGGGTGCTTGCTTTCATTTTATAATTATGTTTTGGTGAATAAAGTGAAATTGAAGTATTCATGTCGCTCTCAAGACCTCAGCTCTGAAGTCTCACATAAAACTCAAATTGAATGAGGGCATTCATAGTTAAATACACTGAAAGGGCATTCATAGTTAAATACACTGACTGTAATTGTCTTAAGTTGCTGTTGAACACTCACATAAAATTAGTAAGGTAAGGCTCACCTTTGTATGACAAATGCACTCTGGGAGCAGTCCGTGCATTGGCATGGCAACTGTAGACACATAAACTCAGTAGAAAGAGGAGGAGGGCTTGGGTGGTCTCCATAGCAATGACAGCAGTGTTAACCTTTGGAGTCCTACAAAGGGGAAAGGTAAAAGCAGTACAGATTAACTGAACATCACTTAAAACCGTCAAATCACTGCAACCATTTAGAGAGACTTCGACATAGAGGCCTTCACGAGTACAAAATGTTAGAGCCATTCCAAAATGGACCAAGGTCTTTTTTTACATCTGGACCCGATACGCATCAATACATTTTTTAAACATAGAGACCAGTTCCAAACGGACCCTAGGACAACTAGACCCATTCCGTACAGACCTTGTCGGATCCAGACACTTTCCAATCAGAGCCGAGTGACGGAAGCAGCAGCAAGAGCAATTTATTTGTTACTTTATTAACCAGAGGTGATAAAGCACGAGGGACAGGAGGTAGAGAGAGGTGACGCTCTAGCAGAGGCCGTGCTGTGTGTAGGCTACTGTGAGTGTGAGCGATTATACAATCTCTCTCTCTACTGCAGCAGTCGGGTTCGGATCAGTATGGGCACAGTTAAAATTACACATACCTGGTTATTCGGGTACAGGTGGATCCGTAAAGATCTCTACCTCCACAACCACTGAAATATCCCTTGCACAGAAGTGTCGTTTTGAGAAGTTAA
The DNA here is from genome assembly GCF_002021735.2 of Oncorhynchus kisutch. NCBI lineage: Eukaryota > Metazoa > Chordata > Actinopteri > Salmoniformes > Salmonidae > Oncorhynchus > Oncorhynchus kisutch. The sequence goes on along the minus strand of NC_034190.2, from coordinate 52,271,816 downwards.
AAATAACTTCCAGTCCTCTAAAATGTCCCATTCACATTGAAATCACCCACTCAAAAGCCTTGAACCTGATAATAATCTGTTTGCAGGTCAGTGAGCATCGAAGCTTTCAGAGTTAAGACTAAAATGTCCTCATTACTGAGATATATCATTAGCATGTCAATAGCTACAAATTCTAATTCCATGAACACTATCAATAACAAGACAAGAAAAAAAGAGTGCACTTACAACTACCATCTGATGCAGAAATATTGGGAACTAGTAAACATTAAGTGCCGGTTTCGCTGACACACATTTAGCTAAGTCCTGGACTAAAAAGCACAGTCAGTGAAGATTCCTCATTGAGAATGTTTTTTGTTGTTGTCCAGGACAAGGCCTAATACTGTGTTTGGGAAACCCGCCCTAAGAAAGCTATCCTATTTAAAGAGCAACTGAACGTACAGGAATAAGAAACTTCTCCTTTTGAAAACAGCCCATGTGGCATCATATGAGTCAAAAACATTTACTCTAGTGTCAAAATTGACTACAAAATGTAAATAGGATCATTTCGGTCATAAAGTCAGTCTCATCCAAAACTGAGACTTGCAAGATAATTAAGAAAAATAGTATGTTACGAAACGAAGGGTACCGTTAGAGTTTTCCCCGTGTTGGGTTTATTTCAATCCTGCCAACATGCCTCCAGCTGGCAATGTAACAGTTTAGACTTTACATCCGTCCCCTCGCCCCGACCTGGGCGCGAACCAGGGACGCTCTGCACACGTCAACAGTCACCCTCGAAGCATCGTTACCCATCTCTCCCCAAAAGCCGCGGCCCTTATAGAGCAAGGGGAACCACTACTTCAAGGTCTCAGAGCAAGTGATGTCACCGATTGAAAAGCCACTAGCGCGCACCACTGCTAACTAGCTAGCCATTTCACATCAGCACCCAAGTAATCATCAATTCAGAGCGCAGCTACACAAGACCCAATCGTAATGCCCATGGTCAATTTGGTTTGACATTCGATATTCCTATTGGGCAAGTTAGGAACAACGGGAGGTTGGTGGCACCTTAATTGGGGAGGACAGGCTCATAGTAATAGAACAGAACCAATGGAATGGTATCGAATTCATCAAACACATGGTTTCCATGTGGTTCAATTCACTCCATTCGAGCCATTGTTATGAGCCGTCCTCCCCCCAGCAGCCTACTGTGTTAGGGATCATCAATAAATTACACAATGTACATGGGACAATATTTTAAAATGTCGATAGCTCAAAATTTCTATGACTCAAACCAACTATAAATTGTAGAAATTCAAATACAAATATTGAAAGCATTTAATCAGACAACTAAAAGGTGTGCAATATGAAAATATTGTCCCATTTACATTGTGTAATTTATTGAAGGTCCCTAACTAGCCCCACCCACAGTTAGGCTATACAAGGTCAAACCAACTTTGCCACAGTAGCACACTGGCCGGCTGAAGAAAATTGGTTAGCTTGCTAGCTAGTCTAGGTTACTTCAAGACACAAGACCTCATTAGACTGTTTCAACGTATCTACAGTGCCTTGCGAAAGTATTCGGCCCCCTTGAACTTTGCGACCTTTTGCCACATTTCAGGCTTCAAACATAAAGATATAAAACTGTATTTTTTTGTGAAGAATCAACAACAAGTGGGACACAATCATGAAGTGGAACGACATTTATTGGATATTTCAAACTTTTTTAACAAATCAAAAACAGAAAGATTGGGCGTGCAAAATTATTCAGCCCCCTTAAGTTAATACTTTGTAGCGCCACCTTTTGCTGCGATTACAGCTGTAAGTCGCTTGGGGTATGTCTCTATCAGTTTTGCACATCGAGAGACTGACATTTTTTCACATTCCTCCTTGCAAAACAGCTCGAGCTCAGTGAGGTTGGATGGAGAGCATTTGTGAACAGCAGTTTTCAGTTCTTTCCACAGATTCTCGATTGGATTCAGGTCTGGACTTTGACTTGGACATTCTAACACCTGGATATGTTTATTTTTGAACCATTCCATTGTAGATTTTGCTTTATGTTTTGGATCATTGTCTTGTTGGAAGACAAATCTCCGTCCCAGTCTCAGGTCTTTTGCAGACTCCATCAGGTTTTCTTCCAGAATGGTCCTGTATTTGGCTCCATCCATCTTCCCATCAATTTTAACCATCTTCCCTGTCCCTGCTGAAGAAAAGCAGGCCCAAACCATGATGCTGCCACCACCATGTTTGACAGTGGGGATGGTGTGTGTTCAGGGTGATGAGCTGTGTTGCTTTTACGCCAAACATAACGTTTTGCATTGTTGCCAAAAAGTTCAATTTTGGTTTCATCTGACCAGAGCACCTTCTTCCACATGTTTGGTGTGTCTCCCAGGTGGCTTGTGGCAAACTTTAAACGACACTTTTTATGGATATCTTTAAGAAATGGCTTTCTTCTTGCCACTCTTCCATAAAGGCCAGATTTGTGCAATATACGACTGATTGTTGTCCTATGGACAGAGTCTCCCACCTCAGCTGTAGATCTCTGCAGTTCATCCAGAGTGATCATGGGCCTCTTGGCTGCATCTCTGATCAGTCTTCTCCTTGTATGAGCTGAAAGTTTAGAGGGACGGCCAGGTCTTGGTAGATTTGCAGTGGTCTGATACTCCTTCCATTTCAATATTGTCGCTTGCACAGTGCTCCTTGGGATGTTTAAAGCTTGGGAAATCTTTTTGTATCCAAATCCAGCTTTAAACTTCTTCACAACAGTATCTCGGACCTGCCTGGTGTGTTCCTTGTTCTTCATGATGCTCTCTGCGCTTTTAACGGACCTCTGAGACTATCACAGTGCAGGTGCATTTATACGGAGACTTGATTACACACAGGTGGATTGTATTTATCATCATTAGTCATTTAGGTCAACATTGGATCATTCAGAGATCCTCACTGAACTTCTGGAGAGAGTTTGCTGCACTGAAAATAAAGGGGCTGAATAATTTTGCCCGCCCAATTCTTCAGTTTTTGATTTGTTAAAAAAGTTTGAAATATCCAATAAATGTCGTTCCACTTCATGATTGTGTCCCACTTGTTGTTGATTCTTCACAAAAAAATACAGTTTTATATCTTTATGTTTGAAGCCTGAAATGTGGCAAAAGGTCGCAAAGTTCAAGGGGGCCGAATACTTTCGCAAGGCACTGTATAAGGGTGAGTGAGTGTAACTGTGTACTGTTTTGGTGAAAGAAAAAAAGCTTCCCACATTTGAACGCACACAAGAGACACCCACATCAAAGCACACCTCCAAAACCCAAATCGCTTTCTGTATCAATTCCTAATGAGGGGAATATAAAAAAATGAAAAATAAAATGAGGGGAATTGAAACAGTGGCCAAATCAGGAAGTTCAGCCCCCCTTTAACATAGTGAGAATAGACCACTTAAACGATCACTGAACTGTTCAACTTTGTAGAAAGCCTTATCAAGTCATTCCCATTCAGGGGCTTCTTTACAACACGGATACCCAGATAAATATGATGCCAATCAATGACAACAATACAGAAAAACCAGTGAGACAGAAAACTCAACCTGGTTCACATGATTCCATTGAGGGAAATGTACTGTTCCTGTGATTGGGTTCTTATAAAATAGATTGGCTTCTTATAAAATAGATTGGCTATCAGACAGCCAGGGAGCAGCACAAAGTGGATGTCTCTATTGACCTGTGTGCCCTTCCCCTGACACTGGGACAGTGGTGGAGTAAAAAAAGCCTGAAAGTGGGGCAACTAGAACTTACCCATGAGTGACATGCTCCTAAAGAGATGAGGAAAGTGAGCACTCCGAGACAGAGTTCTTAAACACTGCAGCCAAATCCTGGCAGCTAATACAAATCCCTGCCACATTGTCTTGCTTTAAACCCGAAACTCTTTTATTAAGAGACTGTCTAAAAGCACGAGAACCACCAATAAGGATCACACACACACACACTCACTAGGCCTCAAAATCGAATGTAAATCATGTCTGTTTAAGTTAGGGTGTGGGTGCTGTACTTTATTTCCCCACATATACCCAAGGTTAATGACGGGTTATCATAACTGTAACATAAACAGCTCAGACACAATACAAAGATGCACAATACAAACGGTTTAAAGAAGCGGGTGGCAGTCCAATCACCTCTGACCAGATGTTGAATCGTCGCAAACAGCCACCGTTCGTAGTCACCCAGCAGGTGATCACTTACACAACATGGCCACTTGCTGCTTTTAGCCGTTCGTTGACACGGTGGGTCTGAGATGTTACCTTTAATGATAATATTGCTTTTCTCTGTCAACATGCTTACAGTGCAATCGGAAAGTATTCAGACTCCTTCAGTTTTTCTACATTTTGTTATGTTACATTCTTACTCTAAATTTGTAAAAAAATCTTTATCAATCTACACACAATACCCCATAATGTCAAAGCGAAAACTTTTTTTTGTGTAAATGTATTAAAAATTTAAAACAGAAATATCTTATTTAAGTACAGTTGAAGTCGGAAGTTTACATACACCTTGGCATGCACCCAAGTTTTTCACAATTCCTGACATTTAATCCTAGTAAAAATTACCTGTCTGATCACCACTTTATTTTAAGAATGTGAAATGTTAGAATAATAGTAGAGAGAATGATTTATTTCAGCTTTTATTTCTTTCATCACATTCCCGGTGGGTCAGAAGTTTACATAAACTCAATTAGTATTTGGTAGCATTGCCTTTAAATTGTTTAACTTGGGTCAAACGTTTCGGGTAGCCTTCCACAAGATTCCCACAATAATTTAGGTGAATTTTGGCCCATTTCCTCCTGACAGAGCTGGTGTTACTGAGTCAGGTTTGTAGGCTTCCTTGCTCGCACACGCTTTTTCAGTTCTGCCCACAAATTTTCTATAGAATTGAGGTCAGGGCTTTGTGATAGCCACTCCAATACCTTGACTTTGTCCTTAAGCCATTTTGCCACACCTTTGGAAGTATGCTTGGGGTCATTGTCCATTTGGAAGACCCATTTGGAAGACCAAGCTTTAACTTCTGACTGATGTCTTAGTTTTCCTTCTGATGATGCCATCTATTTTGTGAAGTGCACCAGTCCCTCCTGCAGCAAAACAACCCCACAACATGATGCTGCCTCCCCCGTGCTTCAAAGTTGGAATGGTGTTCTTCGGCTTGCAAGCCTCTCCCCCTTTTTCCTCCAAACATAACATTGGTCATAATTGTCAAACAGTTCCATTTTTGTTTCATCAGACTAGAGGATATTTCTCCAAAAAGTACGATCTTTGCCCCCATGTGCAGTTGCAAACTGTAGTCTGGCTTTTTATGGCGGTTTTGCAACAGTGGCATCTTCCTTGCTGAGCGGCCTTTCATCTGCACAAGGTCCTTTGCACCAAAGTACGTTCACCTCTAGGAGACAGAACGCGTCTCCTTCCTGAGTGGTATGACGGCTGCGTGGTTCCATGGTGTTATACTTGCGTACTGTTGTTTGAACAGATAATTTTCTGGAATTTTCCAAGCTGTTTAAAGGCACAGTCAACTTAGGGTATGTACATTTCTGACCCACTGGAATTGTGATGTAGTGAATGATGAGTGAAATAAATTGTCTGTAAACAATTGTTGGAAAAATTACTTGTGTCATCACAAAGTAGATGTCCTAACTGACATGTCAAAACTATAGTTTGTTCGCAAGAAGTTTGTGGAGTGGTTGAAAAACAAGTTTTAATGACACCAACCTAAGTATAAGTAAACTCCTGACTTCAACTGTAGTTTTTTTCCCTTAACAATCTACACACAATACTCTATAATGGAAAACCAAACCTCTACGGAGCTCTATGGACAATTCCTAATGACCTCATGGCTTGGTTTTTGCTCTGACATGCACCCTTATATAGACAGGTCCCACCCTAAAAAATAGGGTCTGAATACTTACACTAACGGTCAAAAGTTTTAGAACACCTACTCATTCAAGTGTTATCTTTATTTTTACTATTTTCTACATTGTAGAATAACAGTGGAGACATCAAAACTATGAAATAACACATGGAATCATGTAGTAACCAAAAAAGTGTTAAACAAATCAAAATATATTTTATATTTGAGCTTCTTCAAATAGGCACCCTTTGCCTTGACGGCAGCTTTGCACACTCTTGGCATTCTCTCAACCAGCTTCACCTGGAATGCGTTTCCAACAGTCTTGAAGGAGTTGACTGCTTTTCCTTCACTCTGTGGTCTGACTCATCCCAAACCATCTCAATTTGGTTGAGGTTGGGAGATTGTGGAGGCCAGGTCATCTGATGCAGCACTCCATCACTCTCCTTGGTAAAATAGCACTAGAGGTGTGTTGTGTGATTGTCCTGTTGAAAAACAAATGACAGTCTCAATTTCCACCGGTCTAATGTCCATTGCTCGTGTTTCTTTGCCCAAGCAAGTCTCTTATTCGTATTGGTGTTCTTTAGTAGTGGTTTCTTTAAAGCAATTTGACAATGAAGGCCTGATTCACACAGTCTCCTCTGAGCAGTTGATGTTGAGATGTGTCTGTTACTAAGCATTTATTTGGGCTGCAATTTCTGAGGCTCGTAACTCTAATTAATTTACCCTCTGCAGCAGAGGTACTGTAACTCTGGGTCTTCCATTGCTGTGGTGGTCCTCATGAGAGCCAGTTTCATCATAGTGCTTGATGGTTTTTGATGGTCAAAGCGCTTGACAGACCTTAATGTTTTAAAGTAATGATGGACTGTCATTTCTCTTTGCTTATTTGAGCTGTTTTTGCCGTAATATGGACTTGGTATTTTATCAAATAGGGCTATCTTCTGTATATCCCCCTACCTTGTCACAACACAACTGATTGGCTCAAACACATTAAGAAGGAAAGAAATTCCACAGATTAACTTTTAACAAGGCACACCTGTTAATTGAAATACATTCCAGGTGACTACCTCATGAAGCTGGTTGAGAGAATGTGAAGAGTGTGCAAAGCTGTCATCAAGGCAAAGGGCTACTTTGAAGAATCACAAAAATATATTTTGATTTGTTTAAAACTTTTTTGGTTACTACATGATTCCATATGTGTTATTTCATAGTTTTGATGACTTGACTATTATTCTACAATGTAGAAAATAGTAGAAATAAAAATAAACTTGCATGAGTAGGTGTTCTAAAACTTTTGACCAGTAGCGTATATCATCTACAAGACCCTGCTAGGTAAAGTCCCCCCTTATCTCAGCTCGCTGGTCACCATAGCATCTCCCACCTGTAGCACACGCTCCAGTAGGTATATCTCTCTAGTCACCCCCAAAACCAATTCTTTCTTTGGCCGCCTGTCCTTCCAGTTCTATGCTGCCAATGACTGGAATGAACTACAAAAATCTCTGAAACTGGAAACACTTATCTCATTCACTAGCTTTAAGCACCAACTGTCAGAGCAGCTCACAGATTACTGCACCTGTACATAGCCCACCTATAATTTAGCCCAAACAACTACCTCTTTCCCAACTGTATTTAATTAATTAATTATGCTCCGTTGCACCCCATTATTTTTATTTCTACTTTGCACATTCTTCCATTGCAAAACTACCATTCCAGTGTTTTACTTGCTATATTGTATTTACTTTGCCACCATGGCCTTTTTTGCCTTTACCTCCCTTCTCACCTCATTTGCTCACATTGTATATAGACTTGTTTATACTGTATGTTTGTTTTACTCCATGTGTAACTCTGTGTCGTTGTATCTGTCGAACTGCTTTGCTTTATCTTGGCCAGGTCGCAATTGTAAATGAGAACTTGTTCTCAACTTGCCTACCTGGTTAAATAAAGGTGAAATAAATAAAATTAAAATAAATGTAAATAAGGTATTTCTGTTTTTAATTTTTAATAAATGTGCAACATTTTCTCAACCTGTTTTCACTTTGTCATTATGGGGTATTGTGTCTAGATTGGTGAGGATTTTTATTTTATTTAATCCAATTTAGAATAAGACTGTAACGTAACAAAATGTGGAAAAAGGAAAGGAGTCAAAATACCTTCCAAATGCACTGTTCATTGTAGAAATTATTTAAGATACTCTTCAAAGAGGTAGGGTTTCAGACAATTTCAGGAAGATTTGCAGGAACTCCGTTGTCCTGACTGCAGGGGAAAGCTTGTTCCACTATTGGGGAGCTTTTACTGGGCTGAGCAGGAGCTGCCCTCCCATAGGGGTTGGAAGCCCAAGATACCAGAAGGTGGCTGAACGGAGTGCACTGGGTTGGGATATAGGGTTTGAGCATAGCCTGAAGATAAGGAGGGGCAGTTCCCCTTCCTGCTCCGTAAGCAAGCACGAGGGTCTTGAAGATGATGCGAGCTTCCACTGGAAACCAATGTCATGTGCGGTGGAGCGGGGTGACATGGGAGAACTTAGCAAGGTTGAACACCAGGCAGGCTGCGGAATTCTGGATAAGTAGAAAGGGTTTGATTGCACTAGCATAGAGCCCAGCCAACAGTGAGTTGCAGTAGTCCAGACGGGAGATGACAAGTGCCTGGATTGGGACCCGCACCACTTCCCGTGTGAGGAAAGGTCATACTCCGGATGTTGTAGAGCATGAACCTGCAGGAACGAGTCACTGCTTGGATGTTTGCAGAGAATGACAGGGTGTTGTCCAGGGTAAAGCCAAGGTTCTTTGCACTCTGGGAGGGGGACACCATTGCGTTGTTGAAATGCCTGGTGCTAACACATTACCTTTAGCTATACAGAATATCTCACCACCATGCGTTTCCATCTCCTCCTTTCTCTCCTTCATTCCTTCCTTGAGTGCAGTGATAGGGGCTGTCAACAGTTTAATTAAATATGTTTTGTTGTGGGGCCTCCCGAGTGGCGCAGTGGTCTAAGGCACTGCATCACTACAGATCCTGGTTTGATACTGGGCTGTGTCACAGCCGGCCACGACTGGTAGAACCATGAAGCGGCGCACAGTTGGCCCAGCGACGTCAGGGTTAGGGGAGGGTTTGGCCGGCCGGGATGTCCTCGACCTTCGCCTCTTCCGAGTCCGTATGGGAGTTGCAGTGATGGGACAAGACTGTTACTACCAATTGGATATCAAGAAATCGGGGAGAAAAAGGGGGTAAAATAAATAAATAAATATATGTTTTCTTGTGAAAACACGTTACTATCAATGTTCCCGAACAGATTTCATTTGCTTTCCCAAATGATGTACTGGGTAGCTGCAGGAACATGGTTGGAGAGCCCATGGCATACAGAGTTTGGGCAGAATATCACCTGTCGTGCAGCGAGGCTGCAGCCTCCTCAAACAGTGGTTGATGCATGAAGAGAAATAAGTGTTCTTATTAGCCCAGATATTTCTATATGCAATCCCGTGTGAAAGCAGAGTTTTGATGCTGGCCACTAAAAAGAGCAGGATCCCAGCTGAAAGTATATTTAGGACTATTCCTCAGCTGCTCCACTATAAAACCAGAGTAGCCCACCCGACATGATTTAAACTGCGGGAAAACAGCCTCCATTCACTATTCGAGTGAATACAGATGATATGTATTTTTTTCCCCTGCCCCTGTTCCTATCCATTTGATAATTGGGCATTCTAAATCGATTTGAAAATATATATATTAGTAAAAGCAAGAGTAAATTGGGAATAGTCCAATGGGTGAAAATATGATCGCTTGATGAGAGAACAGAGTGTGCAGCCTAAGGCAAGGAACAGAGAGCAAGCATTTTTGCGACTTTTTCAAATAGTCAAATAGCCTATAGTCACATCGTGCAGTTTTGATTTCTAAGACATTCTAAGGTTTGTGTCATTCACAACTAAATTAGCCAAATAACTCTAAATCTAGCGTATAGAACCTGTTTCAAATGATCACTTTTACACTCAACATATCCACTTCAAATGCACACTCGCTAAGGAATAGAAAAATATCCTTATTTATTTTATTAAATTATATTATCTTTTCCATTATATTGTTCTTACAATAAAATCATATAACATGAAATAATGGAATGGGACTTATTAGCATATCTTGTCTCCTAAATGAACTAGCCTACAGCCTATGGAATGACTTATAGCCAGATAACATAGGATGACTACATTTTGTTCATATCATTATGTTTCTTTAGACCTGCCTAAAAATATAATGCATTTATTGTGATGGTGTATATTAAATTAATTTTAAATATAGATGTTCCAAAAGCGCACATCAGCGGCTTGTATGCTTGGAGGCCTTGAGATGCTAAACGTGTTTATGTTAATTAAATGGTCAATTGGTTTCTTGAGGAGGGGCGGAACTCTGGACATCTTGAAATCAGTGGTTAGGGATGAGTTAAGTGAGGAATAGGAGAAGATCTCCAGAGATGGTCTGGAGAAGGGGTCAAGTTGGCAGATTGTTGGGAGGCTGGACATCACTAGTCGCGGGGTTTTAACTGGAGAGAGAGGAGAGAAAGAAGTCAAGGTGTAGGGTAGTTCTGTGTGAGTTGGATCAGTGGGGTCTGTGAATGAGGAGTGGATGTCGTCAACCTTATTTTCAAAGTGGTTGACAAAGTTTTCCGCAGAGGGAGGAGGGAAGGGGATGAGGTGGAGGATTAAGAAGGGAGGAGAAAGTGGAGAAGAGTTTCCCAGGGTTGGAGGCAGACGCTTGGAATTTAGAGTGATAGGAAGTGGCTTTAGCACTGATACAGAGGAAGAGGAGGGAGTGGAAGGATAATAGGTCCTCCGGAAGTTTTGTTTTCCTCCATTCAGCTGCCCGGAGCCCTGTTCTGTTAGCACGCAGTGAGTCATTCAGCCACAGAGTGGGAGGGGAAGGTCGAGCCAGCCGGGAGGAAAGGGGACAGTGAGAGTCAAAGGATGTGGAAAGGGAGGAGAGTAGGGTCAAACAGGCAGAGTCAGGAGACAGGAGGGAAAAGGATTTAGGAGAAGAGAGAGAGGATAGGATAGAAGAGGACAGATTAGTGGGAGAGAGAGAGCCAAGATTGAGGTGGCACAAATCAAATCAAAGTTTATTGGTCGCTTACACAGATTTGCAGATGTTATAGCAGGTGCAGATAAATGCTTATGTTTCTAGCTTCAACAGTGCACTAATATATAATATAAAAACTAGAAATAAAAAAATATCAGAATGAGCAATATCAGAAAGAGTCCAGAATAAAAATATATATAAATAGTGTGTATAGCAGTGGAGGCTACTGAGAGGGGGACGGCTCATAATAATGTCTGGAAAGGAGCGAATGAAATTGGAAACCATGTGTTTGATGTATTTGATGCCATTCCACTCCAGCCATTGCCACAAGTCCGTCCTCCCCAATTAAGGTGCCACCAGCCTCCTGTGGTGTATAGACAGTATGGATCATACATGAATATCAAATCAAAAATCAATCAAATCAAATTTATTTGTCACATACACATGGTTAGTAGATGTTAATGCGAGTGTAGCGAAATGCTTGTGCTTCTAGTTCCGACAATGCAGTAATAACGAACAAGTGATCTAACTAACAATTCCCAAAAACACTACTGTCTTATACACAGTGTAAGGGGATAAAGAATATGTACATAAAGATATATGAATGAGTGATGGTACAGAGCAGCATAGGCAAGATACAGTAGATGATATCGAGTACAGTATATACATATGAGATGAGTATGTAAACCAAGTGGCATAGTTCAAGTGGCTAGTGATACATGTATTACATAAGGATGCAGTCGATGATATAGAGTACAGTATCTACGTATGCATATGAGATGAATAATGTAGGGTAAGTAACATTATATAAGGTAGCATTGTTTAAAGTGGCTAGTGATATATTTACATCATTTCCCATCAATTCCCATGATTAAAGTGGCTGGAGTAGAGTCAGTGGCATTGACAGTGTGTTGGCAGTAGCCACTCAATGTTAGTGGTGGCTGTTTAACAGTCTGATGGCCTTGAGATAGAAGCTGTTTTTCAGTCTCTCGGTCCCAGCTTTGATGCACCTGTACTGACCTCGCCTTCTGGATGACAGCGGGGTGAACAGGCAGTGGCTCGGGTGGTTGATGTCCTTGATGATCTTTATGGCCTTCCTGTAGCATCGGGTGGTGTAGGTGTCCTGGAGAGCAGGTAGTTTGCCCCCGGTGATGCGTTGTGCAGACCTCACTACCCTCTGGAGAGCCTTACGGTTGAGGGCGGTGCAGTTGCCATACCAGGCGGTGATACAGCCCGCCAGGATGCTCTCGATTGTGCATCTGTAGAAGTTTGTGAGTGCTTTTGGTGACAAGCCGAATTTCTTCAGCCTCCTGAGGTTGAAGAGGCGCTGCTGCGCCTTCCTCACGATGCTGTCTGTGTGAGTGGACCAATTCAGTTTGTCTGTGATGTGTATGCCGAGGAACTTAAAACTTGCTACCCTCTCCACTACTGTTCCATCGATGTGGATGGGGGGGTGTTCCCTCTGCTGTTTCCTGAAGTCCACAATCATCTCCTTAGTTTTGTTGACGTTGAGTGTGAGGTTATTTTCCTGACACCACACTCCGAGGGCCCTCACCTCCTCCCTGTAGGCCGTCTCGTCGTTGTTGGTAATCAAGCCTACCACTGTTGTGTCGTCCGCAAACTTGATGATTGAGTTGGAGGCGTGCGTGGCCACGCAGTCGTGGGTGAACAGGGAGTACAGGAGAGGGCTCAGAACGCACCCTTGTGGGGCCCCAGTGTTGAGGATCAGCGGGGAGGAGATGTTGTTGCCTACCGTCACCACCTGGGGTCGGCCCGTCAGGAAGTCCAGTACCCAGTTGCACAGGGCGGGGTCGAGACCCAGGGTCTCGAGCTTGATGACGAGCTTGGAGGGTACTATGGTGTTGAATGCCGAGCTGTAGTCGATGAACAGCATTCTCACATAGGTATTCCTCTTGTCCAGATGGGTTAGGGCAGTGTGCAGTGTGGTTGAGATTGCATCGTCTGTGGACCTATTTGGGCGGTAAGCAAATTGGAGTGGGTCAAGGGTGTCAGGTAGGGTGGAGGTGATATGGTCCTTGACTAGTCTCTCAAAGCACTTCATGATGACGGATGTGAGTGCTACGGGGCGGTAGTCGTTTAGCTCAGTTACCTTAGCTTTCTTGGGAACAGGAACAATGGTGGCCCTCTTGAAGCATGTGGGAACAGCAGACTGGTATAGGGATTGGTTGAATATGTCCGTAAACACACCGGCCAGCTGGTCTGCGCATGCTCTGAGGGCGCGGCTGGGGATGCCGTCTGGGCCTGCAGCCTTGCGAGGGTTAACACGTTTAAATGTCTTACTCACTTCGGCTGCAGTGAAGGAGAGACCGCATGTTTTCGTTGCAGGCCGTGTCAGTGGCACTGCATTGTCCTCAAAGCGGGCAAAAAAGTTGTTTAGTCTGCCTGGGAGCAAGACATCCTGGTCCGTGACTGGGCTGGGTTTCTTCCTGTAGTCCGTGATTGACTGTAGACCCTGCCACATGCCTCTTGTGTCTGAGCCGTTGAATTGAGATTCTACTTTGTCTCTGTACTGGCGCTTAGCTTGTTTGATAGCCTTGCGGAGGGAATAGCTGCGCTGTTTGTATTCAGTCATGTTACCAGACACCTTGCCCTGATTAAAAGCAGTGGTTCGCGCCTTCAGTTCCACACGAATGCTGCCATCAATCCACGGTTTCTGGTTGGGGAATGTTTTAATCGTTGCTATGGGAACGACATCTTCAACGCACGTTCTAATGAACTCGCACACCGAATCAGCGTATTCGTCAATGTTGTTGGCTGACGCAATACGAAACATCTCCCAGTCCACGTGATGGAAGCAGTCTTGGAGTGTGGAGTCAGCTTGGTCGGACCAGCGTTGGACAGACCTCAGCGTGGGAGCTTCTTGTTTTAGTTTCTGTCTGTAGGCAGGGATCAACAAAATGGAGTCGTGGTCAGCTTTTCCGAAAGGGCGGCGGGGCAGGGCCTTATATGCGTCGCGGAAGTTAGAGTAACAATGATCCAGGGTCTTTCCACCCCTGGTTGCGCAATCGATATGCTGATAAAATTTAGGGAGTCTTGTTTTCAGATTAGCCTTGTTAAAATCCCCAGCTACAATGAATGCAGCCTCCGGATAAATCGTTTCCAGTTTGCAGAGAGTTAAATAAAGTTCGTTCAGAGCCATCGATGTGTCTGCTTGGGGGGGGATATATACGGCTGTGATTATAATCGAAGAGAATTCTCTTGGTAGATAATGCGGTCTACATTTGATTGTGAGGAATTCTAAATCAGGTGAACAGAAGGATGAGTTCCTGTATGTTTCTTTCATCACACCATGTCACGTTGGCCATAAGGCATACGCCCCCGCCCCTCTTCTTACCAGAAAGATGTTAGTTTCTGTCCGCGCGATGCGTGGAGAAACCCGCTGGCTGCACCGCTTCGGATTGCATCTCTCCAGTGAGCCACGTTTCCGTGAAACAGAGAACGTTACAGTCTCTGATGTCCCTCTGGAATGCTACCCTTGCTCGGATTTCAACAACCTTGTTGTCAAGAGACTGGACATTGGCAAGAAGAATGCTAGGGAGTGGTGCACGATGTGCCCGTCTCCGGAGTCTGACCAGAAGACCGCTTCGTTTCCCTCTTTTTCTGAGTCGTTTTTTTGGGTCGCTGCATGGGAACCATCCCGTGGCACTGGTTGTAAGGCAGAACACAGGATCCGCATCGCGAAAAACATATTCTTGGTCGTACTGGTGGTGAGTTGACGCTGATCTTATATTCAGTAGTTCTTCTCGGCTGTATGTGATGAAACCTAAGATGACCTGGGGTACTAGTGTAAGAAATAACACGTAAAAAAACAAAAAACTGCATAGTTTCCTAGGAACGCGAAGCGAGGCGGCCATCTCTGTCGGCGCCGGAAGTTAGTGGAGAAAGGTGTGTATAGCAGTAGTTATATAGGATGACCAGAAAACAGGCGCTGTTGCGCCTTCTTCACCACGCTGTCGGTGTAGTGGAACCATTTCAGGTCCTCAGTGATGTGCAGACTGAGTAACTTGAAGCTTTTGAACCTCTCTACTGCTCTCTTGGCTGTTGCCTGTAGTCCATGATCAGCTCCTTTGTTTTGTTAACGTTGAGGGAGAGGTTATTTTCCTGCCACCACTCCGTCAGGGTTCTACACTCCTCCATGTAGGCTGTCTCGTCGTTGTTGGTAATCAGGCATACAACTGTTGTGACGTCAGAAAACTTGATGATTGAGTTGGAGAAGTGCATAGCCATGAAGCCATGTGTTAACAGGGATTACAGGAGGGGGCTGAGCACACACCAGTGGAGCCAACGTGTTGAGTGGCGGAGGGGTTGTTCCCTACCTCACCAATTGAGGTCGGCCCGTCAGGAAGTCTAGGACCCAATTGCACAGGGAAGGGTTCAGACGCAGGGCACTGAGCATAGTGATGAGCTTGGAGGGCACTATGTTGTTGAAGGCTGAGCTGTAGTTGATGAACAGCATTCTCAGATAGGTATTCCTCAGGTGGGATAGGGCAGTGTGCAGTGCAATGGCGATTACGTCGTCAGTGGATCTGTAGGGACAGTATGCAAATTGTAGTGGTGTCGGGTAAGGTAGAGGTGATATGATCCTTAACTAGCATCTCAAAGCACTTCATGGCTACTGACGTGTTTGCTAAGTTACTGTCACTTTCTTGGGTACATGAACAATGGTGGACATCTTGAAGCAAGTGGGAACAACATACTGGGATAGGGAGAGATTGAATATGTAGTAAACACACCAGCTGGTCTGCACATGCTCTGTGGACATGACTTAGGCCGGCAGCCCTGCAAGGGTTAACACCACACTGACCTGTGGTACAAAGCCCATTAATATTATCTAGCCTCCAATACCCTACTCAACAAATTGGATGCAGTCTATCACAGTGCCATCCATTTTGTCACCAAAGCCCCATACACTACCCACCATTGCGACCTGTACACTCTCGTTGGCTGGCCCTCGCTTCATACTCGTCGCAAAACCCACTGGCTCCATGTCATCTACAAGACCCTGCTAGGTAAAGTCCCCACTTATCTCAGCTCGCTGGTCACCATAGCATCACCCACTTGTAGCACACGCTCCAGCAGGTATATCTCTCTGGTCACCCCCAAAACCAATTATTTCTTTGGCTTTCTCCTTCCAGTTCTCTGCTGCCAATGACTGGAACGAACTACAAAAATCTCTGAAACTGGAAACACTTATCTCCCTCACTAGCTTTAAGCACCAGCTGTCAGAGCAGCTCAGAGATTACTGCACCTGTACATAGCCCATCTATAATTTAGCCCAAACAACTACCTCTTTCCCTACTGTATTTATTTTATTTTATTGATTTATTTTGCTCCCCATTATTTGTATTTCTACTTTGCATATTCTTCCACTGCAAATCTACCATTCCAGTGTTTTACTTGCTATATTGTATTTTCTTTGCCACCATGGCCTTTTTTTTGCCTTTACCTCCCTTATCTCACCTCATTTGCTCACATCGTATATGGACTTGTTTCTACTGTATTATTGAATGTATGTTTGTTTTACTCCATGTGTAACTCTGTGTTGTTGTTTATGTCGAACTGCTTTGCTTTATCTTGGCCAGGTCGCAATTGTAAATGAGAACTTGTTCTCAACTTGCCTACCTGGTTAAATAAAGGTGAAATTAAAACAATTAAAAATCTGGTGTTCACAGATGTATTCTGGAGTTAGTTCCAAATGGCAAACAGTTCACCTCAGAAGTCTAGATAGGGGTGGTCCTATCCTGAGAACATGTCAACATCTCTTAGCTCACATGCCACTGGGCAAAAACTGGTTGAATCAATGTTGTATCCACATAATTTCAATAAAATAATCAACGTGGAACACTGATGGTATTTGCAAAAAGTAATCAACGTGAGGAAATGTCTTTTTTTCACCCAACCTTTTACCTAAATCCAATGTCATGGTGCCATTTTTTGTTTAATTTCAGGTTGAATTTACTTTAGTTGACAACAGAACCAATTGTAAATCAAAAATAGATGTTGAACTGACATATGTGCCCAATGGGACACTACTGTCTGCCCACATTTCACACTGCAATCAGAGTCATTAAAGTGGTGTGGAAAGAGCTGTGTGCTGCCCCCAGAGAAAACATGTTGGGGCCTGAAAACCTGCAACAGTTGATACAACCTTTCACAGCATTATTGTCCCATAAAGTAGCAACGTGCATGCCCTGCCCACCTGAGCATCTGTCTATTTCAGCCATTTATTTCCTGTGTTTGAGGGGTGCAAAATCCACTTGTCACTTACAGTTGAAGCCGGAGGTTTACATACACCTTAGCCAAATACATTTAAACTCAGTTATTCACAATTACTGACATTTAATCCTAGTAAAAATTCCCCGTCTTAGGTCAGGATCACCACCTTATTTTAAGAATGTGAAAAGTCAGAATAATAATAGAGAATTATTTATTTTAGCTTTTATTTCTTTCATCACATTTCCAGTGGGTCAGAAGTTTACATACACTCAATTAGTATTTGGCACCAGTCCCTCCTGCAACAAAGCACCCCCAACATGATTCTGCCACCCCCCCGTGAATCACATTTGGGATGATATTCTTCGGCTTGCAAGCCTCCCCCTTTTTCCTCCAAACATAACGATGGTCATTATGGCCCAAAAGTTCTATTTTTGTTTCATCAGACCAGAGGACATTTCTCCAAAAAGTACAATCTTTGTCCCCATGTGCAGTTGCAAACTGTAGTCTGGCTTTTTTATGATGGTTTTGGAGCAGTGGCTTCTTCCTTGCTGAGCGGCCTTTCAGGTTATGTCGATACAGGACTTGTTTCACTGATAGATACTTTTGTACCTGTTTCCACCAGCATCTTCACAAGGTCCTTTGCTGTTGTTCTGGGATTGATCTGCACTTTTTAAACCAAAGTATGTTCATCTCTAGGAGACAGAATGCGTCTCCTTCCTGAGTGGTATGTCGGTTGCGAGGTCCCATGCTGTTTATACTTGTGTACTATTGTTTGTACAGATAAATGTGGTACCTTCAGGCGTTTGGAAATTGCTCCCAAGGATGAACCAGACTTGTGGAGGTCTACAATTGTTTTCTGAGGTCTTGGCTGATTTCTTTTGATTTTCCCATGATGTCAAGCAAAGAGGTACTGAGTTTGAAGGTAGGCCTTGAAATATATCCACAGGTAAACCTCCAATTGACTCAAATTATGTCAATTAGCCCAGAAGCTTCTAAAGCCATGACATCATTTTCTGGAATTTACCAAGCTGTTTAAAGGCACAGTCAACTTAATGTATGTAAACTTCTGACCAACTGGAATTGTGATACAGTGAATTAGACGTGAAATAATCTGTCTGTAAACAATTGTTGGAAAAATGACTCATGTCATGCACAAAATATATATGTCCTAACCGACTTGCCAAAACTATAGTTTGTTAACAATAAATTTGTGGAGTGGTTGAAAAACGAATTTTAATGACTTCAACCTAAGTGTATGTAAACTTCCGACTTCAACTGTAAATCTCGCTGGATTGCTTTCATTTTACTCCTACAACTCTTTCAAACTCTTGCTTGTGCCTGTTGTTTCCCATTAACGTTATGACTGTGGAAATGTTTGCAATGGCCGGTAAAACACCCCGGTAATGGTTGAAATGGGCTCAATGGAATAGAATGGCTTTCATTGAATCTATAAAAACAGCTTAGTTTGGGATTTAACGCATCATCTCGACACTAACATCACGAGAAAGATTACTTTTTTCAATTCCACAAAAAATGTACACCCATAAAGTTATCAAGAAAAACAGTTGAAATGTATACAAATTAGATGCACTGAAATGAAAGCAACTTACGAAAATGAACACTCGGATTATAGTGATATGTCTGACCTCGCAAACAATGTAAAGTATGTTTAGATAAGTGTAATCTAGAGCCAAGTTGTGTTGATATTTAGTCTGAGGGTATCCTGCTATTGACACACTTGAGAATTATGCAGGAGAAAGTGACATCAACAGTAATTAATAAGGAAGTCCAGACAGCACAGGTGAGTGCAGGAAAGTAAGTGTTTGGTGGATGCAGCCCTGTTCCACCCCTTTATGTTATGTATTAATATATGTAAATTCACTCAGTGTATTTATGCAAATGTCACACATACCATTTTGTTTTTATTTTAAACACCAAATATTTAAAAATACCTGATACAATAAGAAAAACTAAGAGTGCATTCTAAGGGCTTCTAAAAAGCTTAATTTTACAATAAATGTAATACCTGAATTCCCACCAAAATGCCTGAACTCATTCAATATTTGTCCGTGCAAGTAAAATGTTTTATGTGCCATAATTCAGTCAATATCTGATAGATTAAAACATTCAAAAAGTTTGGAGTATCTTCATCAACAGTCCAACTGTTGCATTTATTATAATTGTTTTAAAACCTCTTAAACAATTTTGATGACTGTTCCTACATAAATAACCAGGGACAGGCTATAGCTGAGTGCTAATCCTTGATCTTAGAATACTGTATAATGATTAAATTCATCACTAAGAAATCCATTAAAAGTTACAGTAAATGGATGTAGTAACTGCACAGGAATTCCCCAAGATACATGACTTTCCTTGAGGCATGAAGGTATTGAATCAGTGCCGTCAAACTCAATTCCACTATTTGTCTTAAGCATTTTTTTTTTATACAATGGCCTTCACTTTGATATTAGAAAAGCTAAATTGCTCTGGAGTACTGTACTTGAGATTATAGTTAAACCATGAGGTCGAAGGAATTGTCTGTAGAGCTCTGAAACACGATTGTGTCGAGGCACAAATTTGGGGAAGGTTACCGAAAAAAATCTGTAGCATTGAAGGTCCTGAAGAACACAGTGGCCTCCATCCTAATTAAATGGAAGAAGTTTGGAACCACGAAGACTCTTCCTAGAGCTGGCCGCCTGGCCAAACTGAGCAATCGGGGGAGAAGGGCCTTGGTGACCAAGAACCCGATGGTCAATCTGACAGAGCACTTGAGTTCCTCTGTGGAGATTGAAAAACCTTCCAGAAGGACAACAATCTCTGCAGCACTCCACCAATCAGGTCTTATGAAAATTGCATTATTTGGCCTGAACGCCAGGAAACCTGGCACCATCCCTACGGTGAAGCATGGTGGTGGCGGGGGAAAGATGAGGAGAGCAAGGTACAGAGAGATCCTTGATGAAAACCTGCTCCAGGGCACTCAGAACCTCAGACTGAGGTGAAGGGTCATCTTCCAACAGGACAATGACCCTAAGCACACAGCCAAGATAATGCAGGAGTGGCTTCGGGACATGTCTCTGAATGTCCTTGAGTGGCCCAGCCAGAGCCCGGACTTGAACCCAATCGAACATCTCTGGAGTGACCTGAAAATAGCTGTGCAGCAACGCTCCTCATCCAACTTGACAGAGCTTGAGAGGATCTACAGAGAAGAATGGGAGAAACTCCCCAAATACAGGTGTGCTAAGTTTGTAGCAACATACCTACTGTAAGAAGACTAGAGGCTGTAATTGCTGCAAAAGGTGCTTCAACAAAGTACTGAGTTAACCTTTCTGGTGCATGCGTTCCGCTAGAGACCCACCTCGACAACATCTGGTGAAATTGCAGAGCGCCAAATTCAAAATACAGAAATAGTCATAATAAACATTCATAAAAATACAAGTGTTATACATCGGCTTAAAGATGAACTTCTTGCTAATCCAGCCGCTTTGTCAGATTTCAAAAATACTTTACAGCCAAAGCATACCATGCGATTATCTGAGGACAGCGTACCCCTTTTACAAAAGCATACAAACATTTTCAGGGAGTCAGGAAAGTCAGAAATAGAGAAAATGTATCACTTACCTTTGAAGATCTTCATCTGGTTGCAGTCACAAGGGTACCAGCTACACAATAAATGTTTGTTTTGTTCGATAAAGTCCCTCTTTATATCCCAAAAACACAGTTTTGTCGGAGGGTTTTGCTCAGTAATCCACTGGCTCAAAGGCGGTTAAAACATGCAGACGAATACATCCTAATAGTACCGTTCGTCGAAACATGTCAAACGATGTTTATAATTAATCCTCAGGTTGTAAATTGTCTAAATAATCAATAATATTTCAAAGGAAAAACAACGAAGGGCGCTGTCACGACTCTCACCGAAGGTGGCTCCCCTACCTGTTCGGGCGGTGCTCGGCGGTTGTCATCGCCGGTCTACTAGCCGCCACCGATCCCTTTTCTGTTAGTTTGGTCTTATTAGTTGCAACTGTTCCTTATTGTGTTTCTTGATTTTTGTCTATTTAAGCCTGTTAGGCCCGCCTAGGTTTGTGCGGGATTTTATACTGTTAGTTTGTGGATGTTCGATTGTATTTTATTTTTCCTGACATTTTGGGTCCTGTGTATGGGCCAGTCAGTTGACGCGCCTTGTGTTTTTGGCGTGACCATTTTTTCCGGTAATAAAATATAAATTTATTCGAACCCTCTGCTCTCTGCGCCTGACTCCAAACCCACTGTCCTTAAAGGACTCTGACAGGCGCGCACTCGGTCACGCACGCAAACCAGCACTGCATGATTCTACAGTCCAAGAAATGTCTCTTTCTTCTTCATTTTTCAGAAAAGAAGCCTGAAACCATGTCTAAAGACTGTTGACATCTAGTGGAAGCCATAGGAACTGCAATCTGGGTCCTAACCCATGAGATACTCTATAGGCAATCAATTGAAAACTACCCACATCAAAAAAATCCCACTTCCTGGATAGATTTTCCTCAGGTTCTCGCCTGCCATATCAGTTCTGTTATACTCACAGACATTATTTTAATAATTTTGGAAACTTTAGAGTTTCCAAAATTCATATGCATATCCTAGCTTCTGGGCCTGAGTAACAGGCAGTTTACTTTGGGCACGCTTCTCATCCAGATGTCAAAATACTGCCAAGCCATAAGAAGTTAAGGGTCTAATTACTTACGCAAATGTGATATTTTTCCTTTTTTGTATACATTTGCAAACATTTCTAAAAACCTATTTTTGCTTTATCATTATGGGGTATTGTGTGTAGATTGATGAGGGGACGTAGCAAAATGTGGAAAAAGTCAAGGTTTCTGAATACTTTCCAAATGCACTGTATATCTGGACAACTGTAATTTGACCTAGAATGCACTAAGTATACAAACTTTAATTTGACCCAGAATGCACTAAGTATACAAACATCTCAGAAGTTCACCCCAGGTGAAACAAAGACTTAAGAGTTTGCACAAGAGAGCAGAAGTTTACCCAGGACTTTGAGGGTTTAGTGTCCATAAAGAATGTTGATACATTTCCAAAAGCCACCATTCATAGTAATCCTCCTGCTCTTGGTTTCTCTGTTTCATATAACCAGGTTTATGGAGTTTAGTTTTTCCTAAAGGCACATTTCTGGCAGGAGAACTGTGGATATGGATGGTAAAAATAAAAGCATACAATAAGTGGTTCATAAGGCTTTTGGATCCTTCTGCAGAAGGAATTTCAAATTTCAAGTGCAGATTTTCTGATTTCAAGTGCAGATTAGGAGCTGGTTGAAGTAACAGATTGTATATGGTTTTCTAGGGCACATGGTCACAGGGGAAATGGAAGGACATGCCCAAGAGGCCATCTCTTGTGTATGTCACCATGCATCTCCAACAGTACAGGGCGCATAGAGATACAACTAGTGTTCGATCTCTATGACTGGGCCCTTATTTCCCCTCCCATTCTTTGCCACACCATTCATTCATGAAAGTATATTGATGAAGACTGGGATCCTATCAAATGGGGTTCTCTGTGCTTCAGCAAACAATATATTCACAGAAGAGGGGTTCAACAACCAAGACAGAAGTTAAAAAGAATGACTTGCCCAGGAAACTCTTCCAACTGTACCTATGCGTTTCCATCTGGAATAAAGTCTGAGACAAACATGATTATCTCATATCTGACTGGTGTTTTGAGTGCTCTACCGCTAGGAACCTTGAATTAGTCAAACTGTAGAAATGGTTACTGTATTTCACTGCCTCCAAGTCAAATAGCATCAGTTTAAATAAATCGAATCAAAATTATATGTCCTAGGATCCCTCTGAGAGTTTCCATCTTTGATTTGATCATGTGGACGTCGAGCATTCCACAAGTCAAATTAATTCAACTCAATAAAAAGACAAAGGCTGGAATTAAACATTGCATATTTTCCTCACTGTGACTCAGACTAGAAGTGTTACACAGTTCAGCAAGCTTGTCCTTGAGTTTTAGCCTAAAGTTCTCTGGTTTTGTCTACCCTAACATCAATCAAGTCAAGCTCCTGAATGCTAAAGGAATGCATGCCACAGACACTTACCATAGAAGAAACCTTGTAGGGGCCTGGCAGTCATAGCTAGTCAGTCTAGTATTTAGCTGAGGGGAATGTGACTTCGGATCATGTGAGCGCTTGGCCAGCGATTAGTGCGTGATGTTGGTCTGAGTGGTCGTCCCTACACTCTTAGAAAAAATGGTTCCAAAAGGGTTCTTCGGCTGTCCCCATGGGAGCACACTTTTTGGGTTCCATGTAGAATCCTCTTTATAAATAGCACCTTTTTTTCAAAGAGTGTAGGGCTGTTACGGTGACCATATTGTGGTCATGACCACAGTTAAATTCCACGTAACCGTTTAGTCACGGTAACGAGGCTTCTCCATAACTGCCCTCTGATGCTGCTGATGGTCATTAGTAGCCTACTAAACTTGCTAACTGCCAGTCGCTAAAGGCCTGGTACACAACAATTGATTGTCCCTCTAATCACTCTGACATCAATGCAAATCAAATCAAAAAATCAAATCAAACACTATGAAGGCCCTTGAGGCATGAGCTCAAGTTGCGCAACATTTCTATAGGCTATGCAATTGTGAGAAAACAGAGTTGATGGCCTCTGTTAAAAAGAGGAGGATCCCATCAGCATTCTATAGGCTAAGCCTACTCTATTTATTTCTCAACTCTCCTAATATTAAGCGCATTGCTTCGCTTTACAGCATGATTATAGCCTACCTGGCTGGCATGAAAATGAACAGTGGGAAAAGTGTCCTCCATATGCTAATTAAGTGCATAGATTGTGTTTTTTCCCCTTCCCCTGTTCCAACAGGTGCATGACAATGGTCCATTTTAAATCAAAACTAATTTCACACATACATTATTTACTATTTGTAAAGACAATATTAAATTAAGAAAAGTCTGATGGGTGACAATATTATCACTTGTGAATGATGTCTTATCACTTGTGAATGATGCCCAGCATGTGCAGTAAGGCAAGAAACTGCACATGCCTTTTTTGCACCTTTTTCAAATTAGTCGTACACATCATTTAGCCTAGCCCCATGTGTTTTGATAAGTTTGGATCACAACTAAAGTGGAAATATAACTCAAAACGCAGTCTATACGCCTAGGACCTATGGAACACAGAGAGCACATAGCCTACAGAGCCTAGTGAAACATGTTCTTATTAGCCTAGTCATTGCGCAATCACATGTAAAAGCAGAGTTTTGACTGCCACTATTTAAAAGAGGATCCCAGCTTTCAGGTTCTGCTATATTTATTGCTCAATTCTTACAATTAAGCACATTATTCCATAATGACTGACCTTAATGTCTTAAAGTAATGATGGACTGTTGTTTCCCTTTGCTTATTTGAGCTGTTCTTGTCATAATATGGACCTGGTCTTTTACCAAATAGGGCTATCGTCTGTATACCACCCCCTACCTTGTCACAACACCACTGATTGGCTCAAATGCATTAAGGAAAGAAATTCCACAAATTAACTTTTAACAAGGCACACATGTTAATTGAAATGAACATTCCAGGTGACTACCTCATGAAGCTGGTTGAGAGAATGCCAAGAGTGTGAAAAGCTGTCATCAAGGCAAAGGGTGGCTACTTTGAAGATTCTCAAATATAAAATATATTTGGATTTGTTTAACAATTTTTTGGTTACTACATGATTCCATATGTGTTATTTCATAGTTATGATGTATTTACTATTATTCTGCAATGTAGAAAATAGTAAAACAATTAAGAAAAACTCTTGAATGAGTAGGTGTGTCCAAACTTGACTGGTACTGTATATTCCTCATATTATAAAATAATATAAAATAATTAGACAGAATTCTAAGCAAATCTTGTCTGATAAATGAACTAGTGTAGCCAACAGCCATATGGCATAGCCAGATCAGGGCCTAACATAAGGACAACTCAGAAGATGCTATTCTGTTCTTCTGAAAAAGGCTACATTTTCTTTGTATCATGTTTCTGTAGACCTGTCTAAAATAAATAATGGATTTATTGTGATGGTGTAGGATATATTAAATGGATTTATTTGACTTTTTAAAATAGTCTGCATCAATGGCTTGTAGACTATGCGTGGCACCCAGGAAATTCTAAAAGTGTTCATGTTAATTAACAGTAAATTATCGTGAGACCGGTAGTTAATTGTGTGACAATCACCGTCTGACAAAATGTCATGACCGCTACAGCCCTAGTCATCCCCATGCAGCATCTCTCCACACGTGCCGGCTGGGGGACAGGGCTGTCAACGTGAGAGCTCATTAGCACAGCCTCTTGGAAAGAAAGCTGCGACAGGCTTGGAGGGCGACCCCAGGAGGGACAGCGACCGCCAGCACGGGTCATGTTTCCACATCGTCTACAAAAAAAAACTAAGAATTATTTACCCATGCCCAACCCTTGCCGTTAGTGCCATCTCCTGCAACACCGAGTGGGTCTCTCTCTCTGTCTTTCTGTCTCTATCTCTGGAATGGAAGCAGCACATGCCATATAAAGTGCCTTCAGAGAGTATTCATACCCTTTGACTTATTCCACATTTTGTTGTTTTACAGCCTGAAATCAAAATTGATTAAATATATACAAAAAATTACACATCTACACACAATACCCCATAATGACAAAGCTAAATCATGTTTTTAGAAATGTTTGCAAATGTATTGAAAATTAAATACAGAAATTTCTCATTTACATATCTCATAATTATTCACACCCCTGAGTCAATGCATGTTAGAATCACCTTTGGCAGCGATTACAGCTGTGTATTTCTGGGTACGTCTCAAAGAGCTTTGCACACCTGGCATGTACAATATTTGCACATTATTATTTAAAAAATGCTTCGACCTATGTCAAATTGGTTGTTGATCATTGATAGACAACCATTTTCAAGTCTTGCCATATATTTTCTAGGTCACCAGGCTGCTCGTTAATTGCTTTGCCACATTGTTGCAGTATTACTATAGTGCCTTGTTACAAACAGAATGCATGTTTTGGATTTTTTTAAAATTCTGTACAGGCTTCCTTCTTTTCACTATGTCAATTAGGTTAGTATTGTGGAGTAACTGCACTGTGTTGATCCATCCTCAGCTTTCTCCTATTACAGCCATTAAACTCTGTAACTGTTTTAAAATCACCATTAGCCATTTTCCTTCCTCTCCGGCAATTGAGTTAGGAAGGTGCCTGTAGCTTTGTAGTGACTGGGAGTATTGCTACAGCAACCAAAGTGACAATAACTTCAGCATGCTCAAATGGATATTCAATGTGAGATTTTTTTTCTACCCATCTACCAATAGGTTCCTTTCTTAGCGAGGCATTGGAAAACCTCCCGGTCTTTGTGGTTGAATCTGTGTTTTGAAATTCACTGCTCGACTTAGGGACCTTAAAGATAATTATATGTTTGGGGTACAGAGATTTAAGCACTATTATTGCACACAGACTGAGTCCATTCAACTTCTTATGTGACTTGTTAAGCACATTTTTACTCCTAAACTTATTTAGGATAAAATAATAAAGGGGTTGAATTCTTATCAACTTTTAGCTTATCATTTTTAATTAATTTGCTAAAAAAATCTAAAACATAAATCCCTTTTGACATTATGGGGAATTCTGTGTAGGGGCCAATGACAAAAAAATCTCAATTTAATATTTTGAAATTCAGGCTGTAACACAAAATGTGGAAAAAGTCCAGAGGTGTGAATACTTTCTGAAGGCACTGTAAATCATAGAATAATGAAAGTCAATCAAATACCCCTGTGAAACTTTTACTACTACAATGCTGTATCACCTATCATGATCCGTACAACATTGAAGATGGCGCCGATAGATAAGAGCTGTGTTCGAATTCTCATACGAACATATTGTATACTACATACTTAATGAGTGTATATACTACATACTAATCGTTCATTTTAGTATACTGTAAACAAATGGTATCATTTCAGTTGTGTATACTAGCGCTACGCCTGTCTACTGGAAGTTGATACTGTTGCTTTGCAACCTCTTGCTAGCTTGTTACCATAGCAAATTACTAGCCAGACACTTCGGTGTGTTCATAAATTCAATCTGGAGTGCCAAAGTGCATTTGTAAATTCAGAGCATTACCATATTGTCTGTTTGTAAATTCAGAGCGTTTCCCTCTCGGAGCATTCAGAGCCCATACTGGAAGCTCTGGCCGAGGTGTAGGGTTGATCCGAGCGTACTGACCGTCACAATGTTCAGAATGCCTCCCCAATTTCTCCTTCACCCAAATCCAGATAGCTGATGTTCTGAAAGAGCTGCAAAATTTGGACCCTTACAAATCAGCTGGGCTAGACAATCTGGAACCTCTCTTTCTAAAATTATCCACCGCAATTGTTGCAACCCCTATTACTAGCCTGTTCAACTTCTCTTCCGTATCGTCTGAGATCCCTAAAGATTGGAAAGCTGCGGCGGTCATCCCCCTCTTCAAAGGGGGAGACACTCTAGAACCAAACTGTTACAGATCTACAGTTGAAGTAGGAAGTTTACATACACCTTAGCCAAATACATTTAAATGCTGTTTTTCACAATTCCTGACATTTAATCCTAGTAAAAATTCCCTGTCTGAGGTCAGTTAGAATCACCACTTTATTTTAAGAATGTGAAAGTCTGAATAATAGTAGAGATAATTATTTATTTCAGCTTTTATTTCTTTCATCACATTCCCTGTGGGTCAGACATTTACATACACTCAATTAGTATTTGGTATCATTGCTTTTAAATTGTTTAACTTGGGTCAACTGTTTTGGGTAGCCTTCCACAAGCTTCCCACAATAAGTTGGGTGAATTTTGGTTCATTCCTCCTGACAGAGCTGGTGTAACTGAGTCAGGTTTGTAGGCCTCCTTGCTCGCACACACTTTTTCAGTTCTGCCCACACATTTTCTATAGGATTAAGGTCAGGGCTTTGTGATGGCCACTCCAATACCTTGACTTTGTTGTCCTTAAGCCATTTTGCTACAACTTTGGAAGTATGCTTGGAGTCATTGTCCATTTGGAGTCATTGTCCATTTCGACCAAGCTTTAACTTGCTGACTGATGTCTTGAGATGTTGCATCAATATATCCACATAATTTGCCTTCCTCATGAAGCCATCTATTTTGTGAAGTCCACCAGTCCCTCCTGCAGCAAAGCACCCCCACAACATGACGCTGCAATCCCCATGCTTCACGGTTGGGATGATGTTCTTTGTCTTGCTAGCCTCCCCCTTTTTCCTCCAAACATAACGATGGTCATTATGGCCAAACAGGTCTATTTTTGTTTCATCAGACCAGAGGACATTTCTCCAAAAAGTTGACTGACAAGGTGACTGGGACTGTGGTTTATTACAAACAGTCCAGTTATGCCCTTCGTAAAGCAATTAAATGAGCATAAAGTCAGTAAGGAGACAAAGTGGAGTCACAATTCAACACCTCAGTCACAAGATGAATGTGGCAGGGACTCCAGACAATCATGGATTATAAGGCGAAAACCAACCACGTCGCGGACACCGAAGTCTTGCTCCCCAGACATGCTAAACACCTTCGCCCGCTTCGAGGAAAACACAGTTCCGCCGAATTGGAGACCATAATCTTTCGTTCTCCGTGGCCGATGTGAGTAAGACATTTAAGCTTGTTAATTCTCGCAAGGCTGCCAGCCCAGACGGCATCCCTAGCCGCGTCCTCAGAGCATGAGCACACCAGCTGGCTTGTTTATTCCACGTGTAACTCTGTGTTGTTGTTTGTGTCGCACTGCTTTGCTTTATCATGGCCAGGTCGCAGTTGCAAATGAGAACTTGTTCTCAACTAGCCTACCTGGTTAAATAAATAAAGGTGAATTAAAAAATAAAAAATAAACACATTTTTAAAATGCTTGGCAAGTCAGAGCCTCCGACTCACAGAAGGCTTATTTTGTTCACAGACTATGTCAATGCCTCTCCTCCACCTGCGCATGCACCTGTGGCGTAGTCTTGAGACATTTAACCAATCATGACTCGTGTTTTTTACACATCATGAGAATAGTTGGTTCATTGAGCTATGACGCCATGCATCCAAAGCATACATAGCTTATTTTGTTGTAGGGAGTAGTCTCCTGTTACTCTTCTGTCTCTTTTGTCACTTTAGGCTCCATGTGTTATGACTTCCTTGCATAAATCAAGAGCCCGGTATTCAAGAACCCAATTATGTGTTTGAGGAGGTGCGTGCTGCTCCCCGATGGTCTGTCTGGACGGTCCTGCAGTGAGTGTGTTGTGGCTCCTCTCCAGTAGCAGCTGTAACCAGGCTCCCTCCACACTGGTCTAGGGTCCAATGTGTAATCCAGGCCAAGTGGTGAACTTTGGAGTTGACCGTTAAGCTCTTGCACTCCTAAATACTGGATTCAGCACCTCCCTTCAAAGGCTGTTAAGACCCTGCTGTCTTATCTGCTCCTATTTGAAGTCCTTCACTTCCATGACCATGACTATGTCTCCTTCTGTAGCCCCACAACAGGCCTGTCAGCAAGCACCAGACTCAAGGCAAGTAGTAGGTGAGAGACAAATTAATGTATTACTTTGAGAAGAAATAACTAAAAACATTTAAAAGTTGGCATGCGTGAGCCTCAGCTAAGCAAACAACATTTTTATCTGTCTGACTAACTATTGTCTGCTTTCTCATTTTTCGTATTTTATCTCAAGTTGTTTTCCTCTTGCAATATGTGTTTTGTAAATGAATTTGGCTTTTTCTGTTATTGCATGGAGTTTAAAAAAAAAGTCTGCTTTGTCTGTAATGTCGTCACCTGTCTGCTTTGCTGCACAGTTATTGCCCTATCTCGGTCAGGTCATTATTGTGAAAGAGAATGTTTTGTCAATGACTTACCGGGTTAAATGAAGATTAAATAAAAATTAAAGATCCAGTCTCCTTCAAAAGTGTTACTGGCAGCATAGCCTCATTTTCTAGGCTATTTCACAAGGAAAGTGTCACACTTTGCAAACTCAGCGAATATAAGGAATACATACATTTTCGACATCAACAAAAAGCTTGGTAGCTGCGGTAGTCATCACAATTTAAGTGTTTCAGAAATGCTACAACATATTACATTTCTATTTGACTAATTTAGCAGACACTCTTATCCAGAGCGACTAACAATTAGTGCATTCATCTTAAATAGGAATGGCAACACTAGGGTTTAGAACACCAGCTAACTGGGGCGGCAGGGTAGCCTAGTGGTTAGAGCGGTGGACTAGTAGCCGGAAGGTTGCAAGTTCAAACCCCCGAACTGACAAGGTACAAATCTGTCGTTCTGCCCCTGAACAGGCAGTTAACCCACCGTTCCTAGGCCGTCATTGAAAATAAGAATTTGTTCTTAACTGACTTGCCTGGTTAAATAAAGGTTAAAAAAACATATATAAAAAAAAACTGTAAATCGCCATATTGGCATTGTTGCATCACTGGCAGAAGAGTTTTGGAATTCCTGAATATACTGAGACCATAACCTCTGCATGCATTAATGAGAATAATTTGCTAGTGTCAAACCATATTCTGTATGAAAACATGACACCTATTTTGAAAGCTGAGAAACATCCCTTTCAAATGATATGACATTCCCCTTGACTTTTTCCACGTTGTTACGTTACAGCATTATTCTAAAATTGATTACATTTTGCAAATATATATAAAAAAAACAATTGGATATAAAAGCGATGACAACTTACCAACATTACAACCAGGAATACGGCTTTCCTGAAGCAGATCCTTTGTTCGGTCCTCCACCCTGGACATGGAATCTTATCCCAGAGGCCGACCCAAAACAACACAGTCGTTGCAGGAGAGGCAGATGGAGCGGCCTACTAGGCAAGCACACCATCCACCGCTCCCGAGCATATTACTCGCCAATGTCCAGCTCTAGATAACAAGGTGGACGAAATTAGGGCATGTGTTGCCTTCCAGAGAGACATCAGAGATTGCAACATTCTCTGTTTCACGGAAACATGGCTCACTCGGGATATGTTGTCATAGTCGGTACAGCCAACCAGTTTCTTCATGCATCGCGCCGACAGAAACAAACATCTCTCTGGTAAGAAGAAGGGCGGGGGTGTATGCCTTATGATTAACGACTTATGGTGTAATCACAACAACATACAGGAACTTGAGTCCTTTTGTTCACCTGACCTAGAATTCCTTACAATCAAATGCCGACCGCATTGTCTTCAGACAGAAACTAAAACAGGAAACGCCCGTGCTCAGGTCTGTCCAACGCTGGTCTGACCAATTGGATTCCACGCTTCAGGATTGCTTCAATCACGTGGACTGGGATATGTTCCGGATAGCCTCCGACAACAACATTAATGTATACGCTGACTCAGTGAGTGAGTTTATTAGCAAGTGCATCGGAGATGTCGTGCGCACTGACAAATTTTTTTATTTTTTGGTTGAATTTTACCCCTTTTTCTCCCCAATTTCGTAGTGTCCAATTGTTGTAGTAGCTACTATCTTGTCTCATCGCTACAACTCCCGTACGGGCTCGGGAGAGACGAAGGTTGAAAGTCATGCGTCCCCCGATACACAACCCAACCTAGCCGCACTGCTTCTTAACACAGCACCATCCAACCCGGAAGCCAGCCGCACCAATGTGTCGGAGGAAACACCGTGCACCTGGCAACCTTGGTTAGTGCGCACTGCGCCCGGCCCGCCACCCCACTGACTATTAAAACATTTCCTAACCAGAAACCATGGATTGATGGCAGCATTCGCGCAAAACTGAAAGCGCGAACCACTGCTTTTAGGCAGTGCGACGGTAAACATGAACGAATACAAACAGTGCAGCTATTCCCTCCGCAAGGCAATCAAACAAGCAAAGTGTCAGTAAAGAGACAAAGTAGAGTCGCAATTCAACTGCTCAAACACAAGACGTATGTAGCAGGGTCTACAGTCAATCACGGATTACAAAAACAAAACCAGCCCCTTTGCGGACATCGACGTCTTGCTCCCAGACAAATTAAACAACTTCTTTGCTCGCTTTGAGGACAATACAGTGCCACTGACACGGCCCGCTACCAAAGCCTGTGGGCTCTCCTAGTCCGTGGTGAACGTGAGTAAAACATTTAAACGTGTTTAAACGCTGCTGCCCCAGACGGCATTCCTAGCCGTGTCCTCAGAGCATGCGCAGAGCAACTGGCTGGTGTGTTTATGGACATATTCAATCATTCCCTATCCCAGTCTGTTGTCCCCACATGCTTCAAGATGGCCACCATTGTTCTTGTTCCCAAGAAAACTAAGGTAGCTGAACTAAATTACTATCGCCCCGTTGCACTCACTTCTGTCATGAAGTGCTTTGAGAGACTAGTCAAGGAGCATATCACCTCCACCCTACATGATACCCTGGACTAGAGGTCGCCCCGATTAATCGGAATGGCCGATTAATTAGGGCCGATTTCAAATTTTCATAACAATCGGAAATCGGTGTTTTTGTGCGCCGATTTGCCCCATTTTTTTTTTACACCTTTATTTAATCTTTATTTAACTAGGCAAGTCAGTTAAGAACACATACTTATTTTCAATGACGGCCTAAGAACGATGGGTTAACTGACTCATTCAGGGGCAGAAAGACAGATTTTCACCTTGTCAGCTCGGGGGATCCAATCTTGCAAGCTTACAGTTAACTAGTCCAACGCAATAACGACCTGCCTCTCTCTCGTTGCACTCCACAAGGAGACTGCCTGTTACGCAAATGCAGTAAGCCAAGGTAAGTTGCTAGCTAGCATTAAACTTACCTTATAAAAAAACAATCATAATCACTAGTTAACTACACATGGTTGATGATATTACTAGATATTATCTAGTGTGTCGTGTGTTGCATATAATCTGACTGAGCATACAAGTATCTAACTGAGCGGTGGTAGGCAGAAGCAGGCGCGTAAACATTCATTCAAACAGCACTTTTGTGCGTTTTGCCAGCAGCTCTTTATTGTGTGTCAAGCATTGCGCTGTTTATGATTTCAAACCTATCAACTCCCGAGATGAGGCTGGTGTGACCGAAGTGAAATGGCTGGCTCGTTAGCGCGCGCTAATAGCGTATCAAACTTCACTCGCTCTGAGCCTTGGGGTGGTTGTTTCCCTTGCCCTTTATGGGTAACGCTGCTTCGATGTGGTGGCTGTTGTCGTTGTGTTGCTGGTTCGAGCCCAGGCAGGAGCGAGGAGAGGGACGGAAGTTATACTGTTACACTGTCAATACTGAAGTGCCTATATGAACATCCAATAGTCAAAGGTTAATTAATGAAATACAAATGGTATAGAGGGAAATAGTCCTATAATAACTACAACCTAAAACTTCTTACCTGGGAATATTGAAGACTCATGTTAAAAGGAACCACCAGCTTTCATATGTTCTCTTGTTCTGAGCAAGGAACTGAAACGTTAGCTTTCTTACATAGCACATATTGCACTTTTATGTTCTTCTCCAACACTTTGTTTTTGCATTATTTAAACCAAATTGAACATGTTTCATTATCTACTTGAGGCTAAATTGATTTTATTGATGTATTATATTAAGTTAAAATAAGTGTTAATTCAGTATTGTTGTAATTGTCATTATTACAAAAACATCTTTTTTTAAAAGTATAAATCGGCTGATTCATCGGTTTCGGCTTTTTTGGTCCTCCAATAAGCGGTATCGGTATTGAAAAATCATAATCGGTCGACCTCTACCCTGGACCCACTCCAATTTGCGTACCGCGTACACATCAACGGTCAAACTGAAATGGTCCACCCACATAGACAGCGTGGTGAAGAAGGCGCAACAGCGCCTCTTCAACCTCAGGAGACTGAAGAAATCTGTCTTGTCACCTAAAACACTCACAAAATTTTACAGATGCACAATCGAGAGCATCCTGTCGAGCTGTATCACCGTCTGGTACAGCAACTGCACCGCCCTCAACCGCAAGAATCCAGAGGGTAGTGTAGTCTGCACCGCCCTCAACCACAAGGCTCTCCAGAGGGTAGTGCAGTCTGCACAATGCATCACCGGGGGCAAACTACCTGCCCTCCAGGACACCTACAGAACCCGATATCACAGGAAGGCCAAAAAGATAATCAAGGACAACAAACACCCAAGCCCCTGCCTGTTCACCCCGCTATCATCCAGAAGGCGAGGTCAGTACAGGTGCATCAAAGCTAGGACCGGGAGACTGAAAAACAGCTTCTATCTCAAGGCCATCAGACTGGTAAACAGCGATCACTAACATAGAGAGGCTGCTGTCAACATAGACTCAAATATCTGGCCACTTTAATAAATGGACTTAAAAAGGTATCACTAGTCACCTTAAATAACGCCACTTTAATAATGTTTACATATCCTACATTACTCATCTCATGTGTATATACTGTTCTACACCATCTACTGCATCTTGCCAATGCCTATCATTGGTCACTTTAAATAACGCAACTTTAATCATGTTTACATTTCCTACATCACTCATTTCATATGTATATACTGCTCAATACCATCTACTGCATCTTGCCTATGCCACACGGCCATCGCTCATCCATATATTTATATGTCCATATTCTTATTCCTCCCTTACATTTGTGTGTGTATATAAGGTAGTTGTTGTGAATTTGTTAGATTACTTTTTAGATATTACTGCATTGTCGGAAATAGAAACACAAGCATTTCGCGTGTATGTGTATGTGACCAATAACATTTGATTTGATTTTCAAAGGCACTTTAAAACATCAAACCGTTACAAAAGACTATTAACAAATTGCCCTGAAACAAATCCAAGTCAACAACAACAGTCACACGTACTGAGCAATCAAACAGTTCAAACAGCAATTATTAAGGGAAAGGTAAAGGGAGATACCTGGTCAGTTGTCCACCTGAATGTATTCAACTGAAATGTGTCTTCCGCATTTAACAAAACCCCGCTGAATCAGAGTAGGCTTCTAGTTAGAGACAGCACTTAAATTAATTTGCCGTGGCTAGACAATACCAACAACTTATTGAATCAAAAAATATACTTTATATTCTTGCAGATGATGTCCTTCCAAGCTATAGATGAGGCACCATAGTCAACAATGACAGTTCCGCTAGCTAGTAGCTAGCAAACATACTGAACATACTACACTGAACTATCAGAACTCAGGATAAGAGGAAGACAGTTAGAGCCACAGATGTTTATTGACCCAAACAGGGGGCAGGCAAAAGACAGGTCAAAGGCAGGCAGGTACAGAACGGCAGACTTTGTGCATGACACAAGTAATTTTTCCAACAATTGTTTACAGGTAGCTTATTTCACTTATAATTCACTGTATCATAATTGCAGTGGGTCAGAAGTTTACATACACTAAGTTGACTGTGCCTTTAAACAGCTTGGAAAATTCCAGAAAACTATGTCATGGCTTTAGAAGATTCTTTAGAAGATTCTGATAGGCTAATTGACATCATTTGAGTCAATTGGAGGTGTACCTGTGGATTTATTTCAAGGCCTACCTTCAACTCAGTGCCTCTTTGCTTGACATCATGGGAAAATCCAAATAAATCAGCCAGGACCTCAGAAAGAAAAATGGAAGACTTCCACAAGTCTGCTTCATCCTTGGGCGCAATTTCCAAACGTCTGAAGGTACCACGTTCATCTGTACAAACAATA
This sequence comes from Oncorhynchus kisutch, assembly GCF_002021735.2. Taxonomy (NCBI): domain Eukaryota; kingdom Metazoa; phylum Chordata; class Actinopteri; order Salmoniformes; family Salmonidae; genus Oncorhynchus; species Oncorhynchus kisutch. The sequence goes on along the minus strand of NC_034190.2, from coordinate 52,235,991 downwards.
GTATGCAATTATAAACAGCATGGGACCACGCAACCGTCATACCGCTCAGGAAGAAGACACGTTCTGTCTCCTGGAGATGAAAGTGCTTTGGTGTGAAATAGTGCAAATCAATCCCAGAACAACAGCAAAGGACCTTGTGAAGATGCTGGAGGAAACAGGTACAAAAGTATCTATAGCCACAGTAAAACGAGTCCACATCAACATAACCTGAAAGGCAGCTCAGCAAGGAAGAAGCCACTGCTCCAAAACCGCCATTAAAAAAGCCAGACTACAGTTTGCAAATGCACATGGGGACAAAGATGTTACTTTTTAGAGAAATGTCCTCTGGTCTGATGAAACAAAAATAGAACTGTTTGGCCATAATGACCATTGTTATGTTTGGAGGAAAAAACGTGAGGCTTGCAAGCCGAAGAACACCATCCCAACCGTGAAGCACAGGGGTGGCAGCGTCATGTTGTGGGGGTGCTTTGCTGCAGGAGGGACTGGTGCACTTCACAAAATAGATGGCATCATGAGGAAAGGACAATGATGTGGCTATATGGAAGCAACATCTCAAAACATCAGTCAGGAAGTTAAAGCTTGGTCGCAAATGGGTCTTTCAAATGGACAATGACCCCAAGCATACTTTCAAAGATGTAGCTAAATGGCTTAAGGACAACAAAGTCAAGGTATTGGAGTGGCCATCACAAAGCCCTGGCCTGAGCAGGGAGGCCTACAAACCTGACTCAGTTACACCAGCTCTGTCTGGAGGAATGGGCCGAAATCCACCCAACTTATTGTGGGAAGCTTGTGGAAGGCTACCCAAAACATTTGACCCAAGTTAAACAATTTAAAGACAGTGCTACCAAATAGTAATTGATTGTATGTAAACTTCTGACCCACTGGGAATGTGATGAAAGAAATAAAAGCTGAAATAAATCATCTCTACTATTATTCAGACATTTCACATTCTTAAAATAAAGTGGTGATCCTAACTGACCTAAGACAGGGAATGTTTTACTAGTATTAAATGTCAGGAATTGTGAAAAACTGCATTCAAATGAATTTGGCTCAGGTGTATGTAAACTTCCGACTTCAACTGTATATCTTTATTCCCAGTCACGTGAAATTCATAAGTAAGAACGTAATGAATTTACGTTAGAACTGAATTTATTTCAATTGACTGATTTCTTTATATGAACTGTAACTCAGTAAAATATTTTTAAATGTTGCATGTTGCATTTACAGTACCAGTCTAAATGTTTATTTTTAATTTGTTACTATTTACGTTGTAGAATAATAGTGAAGACATCAAAACTATGAAATAACACATATGGAATCATCTATGAACCAAAAAAGTGTTAAACAAATCAAAACATATTTTATGTTTGAGATTCTTCAATGTAGCCACCCTTTGCCTTGATGACAGCTTTGCACAATCTTGGCATTCTCTCAACCAGCTTCACCTGGAATGCTTTTCCAACAGTCTTGAAGGAGTTCCCACATATGCTGAGCACTTGTTGGCTGCTTTTCCTTCACTCTGTGGTCCAACTCATCCCAAACAATCTCAATTGGGTTGAGGTCGGGTGATTGTGGAGGCCAGGTCATCTGATGCAGCACTCCATCATTCTCCTTCCTGGACAAATAGCCCTAGCACAGCCTGGAGGTGTGTTGGGTCATTGTCCTGTTGAAAAACAAATGATAGTCCCACTAAGCGTAAACCAGATGGGGTGGCGTATCGCTGCAGAATGCTGTGATAGCCATGCTGGTTAACCTCTAGCGTCGAGCAATCCCGTATCCGGGAGCGTAATCATAGCCTCAAGCTCATTAGCATAACGCAACGTTAACTATTCATGAAAATCGCAAATGAAATGAAATAAATATATTGGCTCACAAGCTTAGCCTTTTGTTAACAACACTGTCATCTCAGATTTTCAAAATATGCTTTTCAACCATAGCTACACAAGCATTTGTGTAAGAGTATTGATAGCTAGCATAGCATTAAGCCGAGCATTCAGCAGGCAACATTTTCACAAAAACAAGAAAAGCATTCAAATAAAATAATTTACCTTTGAAGAACTTCGGATGTTTTCAATGAGGAGACTCTCAGTTAGATAGCAAATGTTCAGTTTTTCCAAAAAGATTATTTGTGTTGGCTAAGAAAAATGAATGAATGAGAGGGGAATGAGTCAGGGGTCTGCCAGCAGCCTCGAGCTTAGTCACGCGTATTCACATGAGAACGTTCCAATGGAATTCTCCGGTTAGAACCTTATTGAACATTTATGATAAAAACAATCCTAAAGATTGATTCTATACATAGTTTGATATGTTTCTACGACCAGTAATATACATTTTTGGAATTTTGGTCCGACCTTTCCGCTGGAAGTTGCACGCGCGTTTTGATTTGTTTACCAAATGCCCTAACAAAAGGAGGGATATGAACATAAATGATTAACTTTATCAAACAAATCAAACATTTATTGTGGAACTGGGATTCCTGGGAGTGCATTCTGATGAAGATCATCAAAGGTAAGTGAATATTTATAATACTATTTCTGACTAAATGTTGACTGGCGGATATTTAATTTTGGCTGATTTGGGCTCGGGGCTCCGTACTCAGATTATTGCATGGTATGCTTTTTCCATCAAGTTTTTTTGATATCTGATACAGCGGTTGTTTATCTAAAGTTCCATGCATAACACTTGAATTTTCATCAACATTTATAATGAGTATTTCTGTGAATTGATGTGTCTCTCTGCAAAATCCCCGCATGTTTTGGAACTACTGAACACACCAATTTAAAATGAGATTTTTGGATATAAATATGCACTTTATCGAACAAAACATCCATTTATTGAGTAACATGAAGTCCTATGAGTGTCATCTGATGAAGATCATCAACGGTTAGTGATTACTTTTCTCTCTATTTGTGCTTTTTGTGACTCCTCTCTTTGGCTGGAAAAATGGCTGGGTTTTTCTGTGACTTGGTGGTGACATAACATAATCGTTTGTGGAGCTTTCAGTGTAAAGCATTTTTTAAATCAGACACTGTGGCTGGATTAACGAGAATTGTATCTTTAATATGGTCCCTAATACTTGTATGTTTGCAAAATTTGATTTATGAGATTTCTATTGATTTGTTTTTGGCGCCCTGCAATTTCATTGGCTGTTGGCGAGGGGTTCCGCTAGCGGAACGGCCTAGACAGGTTAATGTCCATTGCTCGTGTTTCTTGTCCCAAGCAAGTCTCGTCTTCTTATTGGTGTTCTTTGGTAGAAATTTCTTTGCAACAATTTGACCATGAAGGCCTGATTCACACAGTCTCCTCTGAACAGTTGATGTTGAGATGTGTCTGTTACTTGAACTCTGTGAAGCATTTATTTGGGCTGCAATCTGTTACTAATGAACTTATCATCTGCAGCAGAGGTAACTATGGGTCTTCCTTTCCTGTGGCAGTCCTCGTGAGAGCTAGTTTCATCATAGCGCTTGATGGTTTTTGCAACTGCACTTAAAGAAACTTTCAAAGTTCTTGACATTTTCAGGATTGACTGACCTTCATGTCTTAAAGCAATGATGGACTGTCGTTTCTCTTTGCTTATTTGAGCTGTTCTTGCCATAATATGGACTTGGTCTTTTACCAAATAGGGCTATCTTCTGTATACCACCCTACCTTGTCACAACACAACTGATGGGCTCAAACTCATTAACAAATTCACTTTTAACCAAGCACACCTGTTAACTGAAATGCATTCCGAGGACTACCTCATGAAGCTGGTTGAGAGAATGCCAAGAGTATGCAAAGCTGTCATCAAGGTAAAGGGTGGCTACTTCGAAGAATCTGAAATATTAAATATATTTTGAGTTATTTAACACTTTTTTGCTTACTACATGATTCTATAAATGTTAATTCATCATTTTGATGTCTTCACTGTTATTTTACAATGTAGAAATAGGAAAAAAATTATAATAATGAGTAGGTGTGTCCAAACTGTTGACTGGTACTGTATATTTTTGTTCAGTGCATCTAGTAAGCTGGGTTCTGACCTTTATTTCCTTTGTTTTGTCGTTATTTAGTATGGTCAGGGCATGAGTTGGGGTGGGCAGTCTGTTTTTCTATGATTTTGGGATTTCTAGGTTTCGGCCTAGTATGGTTCTCAATCAGAGGCAGGTGTCATTAGTTGTCTCTGATTGAGAATCATACTTAGGTAGCCTGGGTTGCACTGTTTGTTTGTGGGTGATTGTCTATGTTTGTTGCTTGTGTCAGCACAGTTCTCATTATAGCTTCACAGTCGTTATTCGTTTATTGTTTTGTATAGTTGTATTCAGTGTTCAGTGCTTTCTTTTATTAAAAAATCATCATGAACACATACCACGCTGCGCTTTGGTCCGCTTCATACGATGATCGTGACAGAATCACCCACCAACCAAGGACCAAGCGGCGTGGTAAACAGAGGCAGCAGCAAAAGCAGCAGCAGGAGAAGCAACAGGTGCAGCAGGAGAAGTAGCAGCAGCAGGAGCAACAGCAGCAGCAATGGGAGAGGCAGCACTATTTGGAGAAGTGGACTTGGGAGGAGATCCTAGACGGGAAAGGACCCTGGGCAGAGCCAGGGGAATATTGCCGCCCCAAAGCCGAGCTGGAGGCAGCGGAAGCAGAGAGGCGGCATTATGAGGAGCTAGCACGGCAGAGCGGATGGAAGCCCGAGAGGCAGCCCCAAAAATGTATTGGGGGGAGGCACAGGGAGAGTGTGGCAGAGTCAGGAGCCAGACCTGAGCCAACTCCCCTTGTTTACCGTAAGGAGCCATGGATGTTATCGGAGCTGTCGGCGAAGCTGAGGGCTGAGTCTGAGAGGGTCGAGGAATTATTGGACAGAATGGAGGAGAGTGAACGGATGGGAGATGAGACACTCGAGGAGGTGTTAATAGAATTGGGGGAGTGTGAAGAGAGAGAGCAGTTGATTGGGCGTAGTATGCAAGGCATTCGCCCTGAGGTGCGTGTCCCCAGCCCGGTACCACCAGTGCCGGCACCCCGCACCAGGCTGTCTCTCCGTCCCATCAATACAGGTGTTCCTGCCTGTCCGGCGCTACCAGAGCTTCCGCCCCTCAGTCCAGAGGCGCCAGAGTCCCTCAGTCCAGCGCTGCCAGAGCCTTCCTCCTCTCCAGCGCAGCCGGAGTCTCCTGCCTGTACAGCGCTGCCAGAACTTCCGTCCCTCAATCCAGAGGCGCCAGAGCCCCTCAGTCCAGAGGCGCCAGAGCCCCTCAGTCCAGAGGCGCCAGAGCCCCTCAGTCCAGAGGCGCCAGAGCCCCTCAGTCCAGAGGCGCCAGAGCCCCTCTGTCCAGAGGCGCCAGAGCCTTCCTCCTCTCCAGCGTTGCCGGAGTCTCCAGTCTGCCCAGCGCCGCCTGAGCTGGCCGTCTGCCCAGCGCCGCCTGAGCTGGCCGTCTGCCCAGCGCCGCCTGAGCTGGCCGTCTGCCCAGCGCCGCCTGAGCTGGCCGTCTGCCCAGCGCCGCCTGAGCTGGCCGTCTGCCCAGCGCCGCCTGAGCTGGCCGTCTGCCCAGCGCCGCCTGAGCTGGCCGTCTGCCCAGCGCCGCCTGAGCTGGCCGTCTGCCCAGCGCCGCCTGAGCTGGCCGTCTGCCCAGCCCCGCCTGAGCTGGCCGTCTGCCCAGCCCCGCCTGAGCTGGCAGTCTGCCCAGCCCGTCTGCCCAGAGCCGCCTGAGCTGGCCATCTGCCCAGCGCCGCCTGAGCTGCCCCTCAGTCCCGAGCTGCCCCTCAGTCCCGAGCTGCCCCTCAGTCCCGAGCTGCCCCTCAGTCCCGAGCTGCCCCTCAGTCCCGAGCTGCCCCTCAGTCCCGAGCTGCCCCTCAGTCCCGAGCTGCCCAGTGGGGCCATTTAGCAGGGTCACTGTGTTTAGGAGGCCACGGAGGTGGAAAATGAGGCGGAGAAAGACTGTGGTGAAGTGGGGTCCACGTCCCACGCCAGAGCCGCCACCGCGGACAGACACCCACCCAGACCCTCCCCTATAGGTTCAGGTTTTGCGTCCGGAGTCCGCACTTTGGGGGGGGGGGGGGGTACTGTCACGTTCTGACCTTTATTTCCTTTGTTTTGTTTAGTATGGTCAGGGCATGAGTTGGGGTGGGCAGTCTGTTTTTCTATGATTTTGGGATTTCTATGTTTTGGCCTAGTATTGTTCTCAATCAGAGGCAGGTGTCATTAGTTGTCTCTGATTGAGAATCAGACTTAGGTAGCCTGGGTTTTACTGTTTGTTTGTGGGTGATTGTCTATGTTAATTGCTTGTGTCAGCACAGTTCTCATTATAGCTTCACAGTCGTTATTCGTTTATTGTTTTGTATAGTTTGTATTCAGTGCTTTCTTTTATTAAAAAATCATCATGAACATATACCACGCTGCGCTTTGGTCCACTTCATACGACGATCGTCACACTGGGCAATAGTCCTTGAAATGTCGCCAGTCATTCAGGTGTAACCAGAGCCATATGTGTTAGTGAGCATGTTCATTCTGCTGTGTCCAAGCCCACTCTTTGACAAAATTATTTCAACAATCACTGGGCAAAGTAAACAATATCACAGCGCCTGACTACAAAACTACTGGCAGCGACAACAAAAAACATATTCAGAAGATAAATTAGCATCTGCTTGTGTTTGGGTCCCCTAAACATCAAAAGAGCTCCAAAGATAGTCTCAAAAACTGTTAGAAAACAAACTCAAGAGGTTTCCCTGAATCTAGATGGACAGGGAGAGACAAGGATGCCCCCTGCTCTCCCCCTTATGCGATAGAACAAATGTGGAGCTTTTGCGTCACCCCACATTTATGCAGTCCATCAACCCTCCCCCGCCTGTCTCTGTTGGTAATCCAGCCCCCCAGGTCTCAATCCCTTGAAGCGGAGGTCCTGTGTGTTGTAATGGTACAACATGAGCGAGGCAGCATTAGAGAGCTATTTTGCAGAAAGGAAAAAAGAAAGGGCGATCTATGGACACCCTCCCATCACATTCCAACACCTGTTTCAAATGGGCTTGCTCTTTTGATTTAAACAATAAACACTGGATTCTTTTGTAATTACCACTATCTCTTGCCCTACTATTTATACCCAACAGCTGTTTTCCAGCATTGGATTGGCTTATGAAAGAACATTATTTATTTGTTTTATTTTTTACATGCATGTTTGTTTTTGCCAGACCAAACTCCTGGCTTAACAGACCTTCAGTAATGTTGCCATTATTAGATATAGATTTCACACACATTACGGTTCAATACAGTCTGCACTGCACATCCAGAATTCTATGTTCAGTAGAACATGCTTTATCAGAATCAGAACTTAGAAAATGCAACACTGAACACTAAAATAGAAATAGAATAATCCAAGACAACAAGCACTTCAGTCTCCAGGCCAAGAGACCAGTGAACAAGTGAGTAAATCAAAGTGGGACACAGAGACACCAGTCATGATAAATGCCTCTCTAGAGTCTTACTATCGCTGGCTACAACTTCACTCTGTAAAAAGATTTAAGAATGGTGCATTGGGTTCCCAAAATTCACTTCAGTCAAAGTACAGTGGGATATAGTAAGCATAGCACCAGGCCCTCCATGCCGCTACTTCATGCTTGTCTGAAAAAGACTGGCTCTATTTCTGGCAGGGGGCCAATAATCTTCAGAATGAAGGCTTAATACCCCGCGGGTTGACAGCTGCATGGATTAGCTCCCCTTGCCCGCTGTCAATGACGCCCCTGTATTGTGCCATTCCCTGTAAAAGCGGCACCAGATTTAGGAAGGAGGGTAAAGGAGAGGAGAGGGAGGGGGTTTAACAGTCAGGTGCTTCTGCTTTTGAAGTCTTGGTGACATACACAAGTGCTTTGTGCTGGCAGTATACAGTATTTCTATGCTATTAATAGTATATAATCAGACTGATACTATCTCTCGCTGTCAGTGGGTGTACACTGATAATAAAAGAGAACTCTGCCCTTCCTCCCCAGAGAGCTACTTGTCTTTTTCATGGAGTGCCACATTGGGTGTTTCTCAATATGCATACTGCCGTGCTCCACACTCTCATGCTCCAAGCGCATTCTCCGAGGATGTTCTCTTGAGTACGTTCTTGTGAGGACGAGAGTGTGGAGAACACATAAAACATTTAATTTGAGAAGCACTCGCACTCCCCCTACTGTATTAACTCACGCTGCATCTCCCCATTCACTGAACCTTCCTTCTTCTAGCCAGGACAATAGAGACGAAACAAGATATGAAGTAAAATGTTTGCTTTGTGTATAACTATCAACTAGCTATATGTGAAAACAGACAAAAATTACCCAAAACAAATTTTATCAAAGGTAGATGTCAATTATTCCTGTGTAGCTAGCTAACAATTATTTGTGGCTATCTGGATAGTTAACAGTAGCAGCTAGCCAGTTAGCTCTATTGACTTAGTATGGGATTACGACCTATGCACACTACAGTGCGTATTGTAGGCAGGTAACCATGCCACAAATAACACAGCATGTTCTATTAACATATTAAGATAAAATATTGTAGTCAAGCAACATATGAGATGTGAATAGGCAACATTTAATTCCTAAATCGGGAGTGTATTTTCTCTCGCTTCAGCACAAATAATGGCCGCCATTAATTTCAAGAAAATGTGCAAAATGTTTACGTGATTGTGTAATTTTTATTTGAAAACTTTCCGTTGAAGCTTGCATTGATGCATGCTTCAAGAAATGTACAAACGGAGTACGCATTCGAGAAGTGCCCTCCGTACTCCGTTGAGCATACTTTGATTTGGACTCATACTCTGACCCTCCCGTACTCTAATTTGCATGCTCGGAGCACGGTAGTATGCATTTTGAGAAACACCCAATGTCTTTGATGTGGTGAGGTCAGATTTGTGGGTACAAAAATAGTACTTTTACATTTGAGTCATGTAGCAGATGCTTTTATCCAGAGAGACTTACAGTTAGTGCATTCATCTTAAGATAGCTAGGTGGGACAACCACATATCACAATCATAGTAAGTACATTTTTCTTCAATAAAGTACATAAAAAGTCAAGTGTGAGTGTTATTTAGCTATGGGATTATTTAAGATACTCTTTGAAGAGGTAGGGTTTCAGAAGAGGGTAAGGGACTCTGCTGTCATAGCTTCAGGGGGGGAGCTGGTTCCATCATTAGGGTGCAAGGACAGAGAAGAGCTTGGATAGGGCTGAGGGGGAGCTGCCCTCCCGCAGGGCTGGGAGGGCCAAGAGACCAGAGCTGGCACAATGTCTGGAGTAATGAAAAAAACATTTAATTACAAAATCGGCGTCATACAGCCTAGTATATCTTAGGTCTTGTGTTTTTAAAGATTTGTCCCAAAAAATGTAATCATTGAAAGTGTCTTTAATTAGAAAAAAAGAAGGCACAAAACCGAGAAACACGTTTCCGAAATTATTCAACGATGGCACTGCTCATAAAATAATATATACTCAAAATGGCACCAACAGTAGTGGGCCTATGTATTTTAAGTCTGCCACACTCACTGATATCACCAATTATCACTCTCTTCCCCACTTCCCCCTCCTCTTGACCTATAGGGCCCATGCTGGCCCTCATATTACCCCAGCAAAACTCACTGAGGATGTCATGACAACCGTCTCAAGAGGCCAGTTGTATTTGTGGTGAGTTGGAGCCTGACAACTGCTTGAATGCACCAAATCCTTGATGCCAAATTTAAGGAACGGAGAGTGTCAGAGAAAGTGATGATGAACAATAGCCAGGTCCCTATCTGAACATATATCTACATGACACCAGCTTTGTGGTGGGCTTCTGATGCACTGAAATTCCCCTCCAGTTGTTCTCCTACATCAAATGTCAAGACGGAACAATTCATGAACATGCTTAGTTGCATATCTGCTACTTAAAGATACATAATATATTATAAGCCTTATTAAAAGACATTATAAATGTCAGGGATTCTTGGAGATGTTATGGCACTCTCTTTTTAAGAGCTAAGATAAACACTAAGATAAAAGTTCAAGGTAAATCTCAAATAAAAATAGAGCTATTATACACAAACAGGACTTAGGAGCTGACCCCCCTGCATCACCATGCCCAGGGGAGCGGTGGCCTCCCTAATCAACCCTGATCCTAATGGTCGACTGTCTAAGGTGTGAACAGGGAAGGGCACAGCCACGGGAACAATGAGGATCCCTAAACTATGGGTGAACGATCTGTCTATAAAAGTCCCAGCCACCAGAGTGCCCTGCCTGCTCCCTCGATCCCCAGAGGAACCAACCCGACACCGACCTGCAGTGTGACCTCTGCGGCCACAGATGGTGCATGAGACGGAACCTCCTCCGGTCCCCCTGCGCACAGCACCTCCCAGCTCCATGGGCATCGGAACGGTGGTGTTGGGGGATGAAACCGACAGACCCCGCTCTGGACGTCCGCGGGTAGCCAGCAGGTTATCCAACCGAATGGACAGGTCCACCAGCTGGTCAAAGGTGAGGGTAGTGTCCTTGCAGGACAACTCCCGACGACGTCCTCGCGCAAACTGCAGCGATAGTGTTCGATCAGGGCCCTGCCGTTCCATCCCGCGCTGGCAGCCAGGGTCTGAAAGACCATGGCGAACTCCTGGGCATTCCTCGTCCCCTGCCTCAGATGGTAGAGACGTTCGATGACTGCCCGGAAACGACGGGTGAAATCCTCAAAATGGTCCAGTTCCGCATCTCCTTCTTCCCACACGGCGTTGGCCCACTCCAGGGCTTTCCCTGAGAGGCACAAGACAAGGGAGGACACCCTCTCACAGCCCGAAGGAGCCGGGTGGACGGTTGCCAAGTAGAGATCTAGCTGCAATAGGAAACCCTGGCAGCGTGCAGCCGTCCCATCGTACTCCCGGGGAAGGGCGAGACGAATCCCACTGGGACCGGGTAAAGGGGAGGCGAGTAGTGGAGGCCCTGGTTGTGCTGGTGGAGGCGCTGGAGGAACTCCCTGTCTTTCACAGCGGTCCATGGTTTGGACAATGCGGTCCATGGTGGTGCCGAGATGGTGGATCATCGCCACATGCTCCTGGACGCGCTCCTCGACCCCTATACCAGGGCCACCTGCTCCAGCTGACTACATATTAGCGGTGTAGGATTCTGTAAGGGGTGCGTAACCGGTGGCAGGGAAGTCAGACGCAGGAGAGCAGAACTAGGTAATAGCCGGAGCAGTTTAATTACAAAAGCAACGGCATAAAGAATAACAAAACATGGGTACAAAACCCGTTGCGCACCAGTCAACATGTGCACAAGCACTTACAATAAACAATCCCACACAAAAACATGGGGGGAACAGAGGGTTAAATACACAACAATTAATGAGGGAAATGAAAACCAAGTTTGTAGGAAAACAAGACAAAACAAATGGAAAATTAAAAGTGGCTCGACGATAGCTAGAAGACCGGTGACGCCGACCGAACAAGGAGAGGAACCGACTTCGGTGGAAGTCGTGACAACCTTACCATATTGACATATTTCTAAAGGCAAAGAAAATTATAGAATGATGCCGAATCCAACAAGGGATGTTGAGAAAAATAATCACAATAATGAATTTACACAATTCAACTTGGAATAATGTGATCAAAACTTAAAGTTAATTCCACAAGTAGGAGCAAAAACAAACAGCTGCCAGCTTCATGATATGCGCATGTGTGATAGGCATGCAGAATCCTATAGGAGCTGTCTGCTACATTACAGTGCAAAGCATTTGATGCTAATCTCTGACTACTCAACCGAGACATTAACATTTGGGAATAATGTAACTGTAACCAGCTTGGTGCATTGTCAGATGTTGAATATGAGAGGAATAAATCATTTGGGAAGTAACCATGGCAGTTTGAAAGTGCACGGTTTTCAGTATTTCTTCCCACGTGAATAGATTTAATTAGCCATTTTACTTATGTAAAAATACACTCAATTAACAGAGTTTATATGGTTACTGTGCAGTTAATGGTACTGTATGTTTGTAGTGGTGACTACAACGTAAATGTTGGTAAACATCCATTTAAGGACCATAATCTGCCTTTTTCACCACACAAATCTACCATAACTTTATTTTCCCCCCCATTTTCATCCATACACTTAAAATACAAAACCATTCCATGATTTCACTAAAGAGATGTCCTTGTGTCTAATCCTTTAATATTTCAACCATGGCTGTAAAGGGCGAAAACCACTGAGAGCTTTTCCATGTTTTTCCCTCATGTATTTGTCGAGGCCCTCGCTCCTACCACAACGCTAGACCACTGTTTGACGCAATAAAAAAAGGAGGAGCAGTAAGTGTAGAAAATATATTTCCATGTCAGAAATGACAGTGTGTCCACGCTTGTGTTTTTTCAGCTTCATGTCATTTGTTCATAAGGTCCTAGTGTAGACTTACCAGTGTCATGTGGGATAGTGTGCAGGTAGGGGAAACAGCAGGGACATGACCACAAAACTTGTGAACAACTAGTAGGCCTACACTGAACACATCCTGCATTTATCTCTTAGATTAAACACTACACAAACAACACTATGAGAGTGGGCCCTATTCTAATAATAGTCTAGCTAAGAGGATAATAATATGTTCTGACACTATCTGAGCATGGGCAGATAGCATAGGGGTAAATCAGATAGCATAGGGGTGAATCAGATAGCATAGGGGTGAATCCATTTGAATTCAATCACTTTTTGATAGCACCGCTTTTGATTTGAATGAAACCTTCCATACATATTTGTACATTGTGCTCAGAAAGTGACTTTTTGGATCTGAATGCCAAAACGTTAAAGAGATAAAGGTGCTCAAATGTACCAGTATGCAAAATGGGCCACCTATGAGCACCTTTATCAGCTGAATGTTTTGGCATTTAGGTCCAAAAAGTAGAGCCCGGCTGATTAATCAATATTATACTTTTATAGATGTATTTGTATCTGTGTTTAATCCTCAAAAAATGACCGATATAAGATGCGGAGAAAATGCTCGGGAAAAAAGCTGTTCATAGGATTATACATTTTTTTTGCATTTCAGAGGGCGCTCTTTACATGGCTATAAACCTACAGCAAGATTAGACACTATCACCCAACGCAACTACACCAGTCGGAGAGGAGAATGAACTACTGTGAACTATCTGCTACTGCTTCTACAGTGAGTGCTGAGTAGAGAGAAGCTTGCCAGCTCAATAAAGTAAAAAAAAATGTGCACTGGCCAAATACTGTTACGTGAAGTGTCATGGTATGGATGCTAAACCCAAATGTTAAGCAAGTGCCGCACTAAGAACGTTCAACTCTCAATGTTGTAATATACAGTGAGGGAAAAAAGTATTTGATCCCCTGCTGATTTTGTACGTTTTCCCACTGACAAAGAAATTATCAGTCTATAATTGTAATGGTAGGTTTATTTGAACAGTGAGAGACAGAATAACAACAAAAAAATCCAAAAAAACACATGTCAAAGATGTTATAAATTGATTTGCATTTTAATCTTGATACTCCCCATCCCGGATCCGGGAGCGTATACATCGACTGACACTAATTAGCATAACGCAACAGACATAAATATTACTAGAACATATTCCTATTCAAGAAAATCACAAGTGAAATATACTGAGACACAGCTTAGCCTTTTGTTAATCACCCTGTCATCTCAGATTTTCAAAATATGCTTTACAGCCAAAGCAAGACAAGCATTTGTGCAAGTTTATCGATAGCCTAGCATAGCATTATGTCCAGCTAGCAGTAGGCAACTTGGTCACGAAAATCAGAAAAGCAATCAAATTAAATTATTTACCTTTAATGAGCTTTGGATGTTTTCACTCACGAGACTCCCAGTTAGATAGCCAATGTTCATTTTTTCCAAAAATATTATTTTTGTAGGCGAAATAGCTCCGTTTGTTCTTCATGTTTGGCTGAGAAATCGACCGGAAATTACGGTCATGAAAACGCCGAAAAATATTCCAAATTAGCTCCATAATAATCGACAGAAACATGGCAAACGTTGTTTATAATCAATCCTCAAGGTGTTTTTCAAATATCTATTCGATAATATATCCACCGGGACAATTGGTTTTTCAGTAGGACCGATTGAAAAATGGCTACCTCTGTATTTTACGCGAGAATCACTCTGAGAGCCATCAAGTAACCACTTACACAATGTAGCCGCTTTCGGGTATTCTTCAACATAAATACGTAAAACTACGTCACAATGCTTTAGACACCTTGGGGAATAATTTGAAAAAGTAATCTGGTTGATAGGCCATTCACTGCTCAATAGGGACGCATTGGAACGCAGAGTTTTCAAAACACGAGGCACTTCCGGATTGGATTTTTCTCAGGCTTTCGCCTGCAATATCAGTTCTGTTATACCCACAGACAATATTTTTACAGTTTTGGAAACTTTAGAGTGTTTTCTATCCTACACTGTCAATTATATGCATATTCTAGCATCTTGTCCTAACAAAAGATCCCGTTTACTTTGGGTACGTTATTTTTCCAAAAATGAAAATAATGTCCCCTAGTCACAACAGGATAATGAGGGAAATAACTATTTGACCCCTCTGCAAAACATTACTTAGTACTTGGTGGCAAAACCCTTGTTGGCAATCATAGAGGTCAGACGTTTCTTGTAGTTGGCCACTAGGTTTGCACACATCTCAGAAGGGATTTTGTCCCACTCCTCTTTGCAGATCTTCTCTGAGTTATTAAGGTTTCGAGGCTGACGTTTGGCAACTCGAACCTTCAGCTCCCTCCAGAGATTTTCTATGGGATTAAGGTCTGGAGACTGGCTAGGCCACTCCAGGACCTTAATGTGCTTCTTCTTGAGTCATTCCTTTGTTGCCTTGGCCATGTGTTTTGGGTCATTGACATGCTGGAATACCCATCCACGACCCATTTTCAATGCCCTGGCTGAGGGAAGAAGGTTCTCACCCAAGATTTGACAGTACATGGCCCCGTCCATTGTCCCTTTGATGCGGTGAAGTTGTCCTGTCCCCTTAGCAGAAAAACACCCCCAAAGCATAATGTTTCCATAATGTGTTCTTGGGGTCATAGGCAGCATTCCTTCTCCTCCAAACACGGCGAGTTGAGTTGATGCCAAAGAACTCCATTTTGGTCTCATCTGACCACAACCCTTTCACCCAGTTGTCCTCTGCATCATTCAGATGTTCATTGGCAAACTTCAGACGGGCACGTATATGTGCTTTCTTGAGCAGGGGGACCTTGCGGGCGCTGCAGGATTTCAGTCCTTCACGGCGTAGTGTATTACCAATTGTTTTCTTGGTGACTATGGTCCCAGCTGCCTTGAGATCATTGACAAGATCCTCCCGTGTAGTTCTGGGCTGATTCCTCACCGTTCTCATGATCATTGCAACTCCACGAGGTGAGATCTTGCATGGAGCCCCAGGCCGAGGGAGATTGACAGTTCTTTTGTGTTTCTTCCATTTGCGAATAATCACACCAACTGTTGTCACCTTCTCACCAAGCTGCTTGGCGATGGTCTTGTAGCACCTTCCAGCCTTGTGTAGGTCTACAATCTTGTCCCTGACATCCTTGGAGAGCTCTTTGGTCTTGGCCATGGTTGAGAGTTTGGAATCTGGTTGATTGATTGATTCTGTGGACAGGTGTCTTTTATACAGGTAACAAACTGAGATTAGGAGCACTCCCTTTAAGAGTGTGCTCCTAATCTCAGCTCGTTATCTGTATAAAAGACACCTGGGAGCCAGAAATCTTTCTGATTGAGAGGGGGTCAAATACTTATTTCCCTCATTAAAATTCAAATAAATGTATAACATTTTTAACATGCGTTTTTCTGGATTTTGTTGTTGTTATTCTGTCTCTCACTGTTCAAATAAACCTACCATTAAAATTTTAGACTGATCATTTCTTTGTCAGTGGGAAAACGTACAAAATCAGCAGGGGATCAAATACTTTTTTCCCTCACTGTATATGGTCTTTGAGAAGGGTATTGCTCAAGCTTTGTCATTCAAACGTTTCCAGAGACACTTAAAAAACATAGAAGGTTACAAATTAGCGCTTCATAGCTTCGTTTTGATGTATTTGTTGTTACTTGTTAGGGACTGCTCCAAATGTAAGTTTTGCCACCCCCATCTACCCAGCTAAATAGCTGTGTGAGAGTATTTGATGCCATTCACTGAGGGAGGCCATTCCTTCTCTCGCTAGAACAAAAGCGGTACCTGCTGCATGCCGAACTGGTACCGACGAACCTACCGATTCTACTTGTAGAATTGCAATGCTTGTCAGTGGCCAACAACTTGACTTAGACATATCAGAGAGCACAAACTCCCACCTGGGAAAGAAGAGGGCATTTTCTCCGTAGGTTACGTCCATGGATGAGCCAGTCGCACTTTCATATGCAATGTAGGCTATGGGAAGGCAGCTACCTAAATGCAAAGATGCAATGCACACAACATTAAATACTTCCTCCAAGCTAGCTAACCACTGTAGCTACTGTAGTATTGACATAATTAAATCACAATGGATTAGCTAGTTTCCATGAAACAGCTGCCTGTGTTAGCTGCCGAGTTAGTGCAGTGTCGCTAGCTAGCTAGCTATGTTGTGCTAGCTAGGGAAAATACTAGCGTTAGCTAGCGAGCTAAACATTTGGCTATGGCATTATGGGATTATGGAGAGTGAATTAAATTGTTTCTTCATCATCATCTCGCTAGGTAATTATCTAGCTGTGGCCATCTGGCTAGTATCAAAAAGGTATTTCTACAAAATAGCAGCCTTAGCACAGAAAGCTTAGAATCTAGACCATAAGCAATATGCACGGATATGCATTGCCAAACAACGCTACTGCCACCTTCTGGTTTGGAGTATTCTAACAAGGCTGAGTGGCTGACGACTTCCAAGGTCTTTGCTGTGTGAACACAAAAGAGATTGACAGCCGACAAACGTTTGACAATCCTACTGGTGTGTCTGAGCATTTACCGTAACCATTTTTAAATGTCAAGTTCAAATGGAAAATGGACATCCCAAGGATCCAGGGAGAGCAAAGACCATTCACTTAGGCAATGCTTGGGGCAAGAGGCATCACTGTGCCAGCTATAAATTTAGTGATTGCTGTTTTTCCTTTCAAGTGACAACAACCAGAATTCAGTGGCTACAGCCTTACAATCGATGAAAACATACCTAAATATCAATATATTGAAAAGGTGTCCCCATGTTGTTGTTTTCCAGCTGGCTAGCATGAGGCAGTTCAGGCTTCCGAGGCACATTATTGTCTGGAATCTGCAGGTTATTCTCCTTTCACTAGAGTAACACACTGTTTTTCCATTTAAAAAATGTGTAATTCTGGTGCTCCTAAATATATTGGCAAATATATCAGTTATCGTTAATATTTCCACTCTAAAATTGGTATCGGATCCAAAAATCCCTCATCGGTGGGGCTCTACCAAAAAGTCACATTCTGACTACTTGTTCCATGAGCAAATGTTTCAATTAAAAGGGATGCTGTCAAATGTAATTCAAATGGATTTACCCCAAGGTCATAAAAGGTGTTGTGCTTTTAACTTAAAATACATTATGCATAAGCTCTTCAGCCAGGAAAGCAGAGTATGAATTATACATAGGCCCACTAAGCGGGAAACATATCATGTGCATTTTGAAACCTCATCTCTGGTCCTCAAAAAGTTGGCTGGGGAGTTTGTAACGAAAATAAGAAATAATCAACTCCATGCGGGGAGTGATTTCATACCAACATTATCAATCAGATCAGTAAACCTAAAATGAGATGATAGAGAGCCTAATAAAAGCCCCATCAGTAAAGTATGCCCATCAGAGCATGTGGAATCATTTGCCATAATTGTATAATTTGGAGGGAGGCTGATGGGGCAAAAACTATAACGTTGAACCACGTTTTTAATAAAGCCTTTATAAGGTCGTTAGTGCTAATGTCATTATAGCGGTTTAAAATTTTAAAAAATCATAAGCAAACGCATGCTAGGATGGTAAGAGTTTTGGAACATTTGGCAAGGCAGTACACGTATCCTACACCTTTTTTTAATAACGCAGCTTCTGTAGTATGACTTGACTAAGACATTATTTCTGAATCCTGAGGATGTTATGAGTTATAACGTTACCTATAAAGCTCTAGAAATGGTTGGAATCCTTGTAGCCTATAGCGTAAGCCTAGCGCGCTCTAACTGCGACTGAAGATGCCACAGGCCAATATGCACTACACAATGGCATTGAAAGAAAAGAAAAGTCGTTTTCAAGACAACGATTGGCCTTTCTCTGTGACACAAACGTGCTCTAAAAATAAATTTGTATTAAACTCACTTGAAATGCAGGTTGGCTCTGCTGGCGATGTCGATGGACAGTAGACTAGATTTCACATTCCGTGGCGTTGAGTAACGTTAGACTTCCAAACTAAAAGTAGAAATGTGTATCTCTGTAGGCAACTTGTAATTCGGCTTCGCTGCTTTGTTAAGGTTTCGCAAGTTGTCAAAAAAGTTGTTCCTCTAATTATAGTCAATAGGAATTACGTGATGCTTTAGAAATATCTTACGTTTCCATTTACCAGTAAACCCTCCTCTGAAAACTCCGGAATGACAAATCGGGGCAATATTAGAATTTTGCATTAAATTAGTGCTGGCAGGTGTTATGAGCTTGTTCTTCTTCCTCCAACGCCCTCTGAGCTCTACTGTTGAAGGCGCGTGTCCCATTCTTGCTACCTCTGACCAAGCCAACCATGTCACAGTTAACTACCTCAATGCCAGCTTTTTTCCTCTAGCAAGACCAATGTGAGATCTTCTTTCTGTCCTGTTTTTATTTGCATTTCAGAACTGAATTATATTGAATGATATTTAAATAAAATATGAGTAAGAATCAGAAACGAAAACTTAATCCAGTTTCATTTTTAAATGTGAAATACTTTTTTATTGACCAAATTGACAATTACAATTGCAATTGCAATGTTAATTGGTCTACCAAACCATTTAAATAGGTAGCCTAGTTCCCTATGGTAGCCTCCTGTTTAAGTAAGACATCGCTCTGTTGTCCCTGCTTAAGATTTTGTTAGGTGAGTGTTTTCTGGAAAACTTTAAAACAAGTGTAAATAGTTGAGCCAGTACTATACTATGTGGTGTTCACTACCGATTTGGAACTGAATCCTGTAATGGATAAGTCACTTCTTCAAAAAGGAAAGCTTAATTCCCCGTGGACATTACTTCCCAGAACAGTATAGTGTCAATGAGTCATCATTAGCGTGTAGAGAGTATATGGAATTTCATGAAGTAGCCCCATGGTGCCCAGGTGGACCTAGAAAGGACACCCCTTGGTCACAATGATGATGAATCATCTTTCCTTTTTGTCATTGTAGATTAACACAGTTGACATCAAGGGACCACCCACATTTGTCTTTGCTTTTCAGTTACTCACTAAGGAAGATTTTTCACTGAGATCTTGCTCCATAGTGTTTAAGGTTAGCTACCATTTTGCACAATGGCCAATGGAGACCCCTGATTTGTTTTGGGAGTTTACAGGCAGGTGAGGAATGGCTTTGCTGTGATGTGAATACCTGTCTTATCCACCCCTCATGGTTTCCCTTTCTCCACTCGCCTGTTGTATGCCACCAAGCTGCAGGAATCGCTGGAATTCCCAGACACTGGAATTACCCCCTCGCTGCCACATGAACAATGACAGCAGCAACATCTTTCTTAAATTGCACAGCATGAAATCAGTGGCCATGCCAGCTTGTCTCCCTCCTCCCTTTCTCGTTCATTGTCATCTCCATCTAAATTCCTTAATGCATTTTGTTCTGAGTCAGTGTATCCCTGAAAGTGTAGGGATGGAAATATAGACACGTCTTAGGGGAGAGCATCCTGATGTTTCATAGAGCAATAGCTACAGTATGACTGATGATGGCGCTGTGACTTTGTGTGATCCCTAGGTCAACTGGCCCAAAGGAAATGTAGTGTGACTTCCACCTGCCTTTATTCATATTTTGGGATGACAGAGAATGATGGAGAATTTGACTTCAATTGAACTGCAATGACAGCTAAACTCTCTTCCTTTACTAAGCTGATTATTGTGTTTTGTTAAGATTGAGTGTTTTGGTATGATAAATCATCATGAATTATAAACCATAGCCCTGGTTGCTCTTAGGGTGAAAAACCAACGCCGTGGAAAAGTTACACAATTAATAATTATGCATAAAATGGTCAGATCTGATGTTCGTGGAAATGTTTTATTCAACAACAACAACAAAAAACTGCATAATGAACACATGGATATTAGACAGAAGCAAATTCAAATTATTTTAAAAAACGTTGTTCATTGACATTCCTAAGTCGTCACATAAGTAATTCACTGGCTGGGTGATTCCAGGTCCTTGGGTTGATCTAGACACCAGTGTAATTTACATTCAGGGTGTGTGTGACAGAGTTTCCTGAGCTGGAAATTAATAATATCCCTGACGAGATGTAAAACAGGATACAGGTCCAGGAGTTGAGATCCCACCTCTGTGTGTGGGTGTTCTCTCACAAACTTGCTGCCTCAATACCGAAAAAATCACCACCTGGTGTTGAACCAACCTTCTATGTGCTTTGACCAAATACACTAAAATATCAAACTTTTCTGTGAATATGTATTGTGGCCATGACATACCCTGTTGTTGTTGGCCTCCACAAGCCTTAGTTTTCTGAGTTTGAATAACCAGTGGGTGAAAGGAAATACCAGTGGTGGAATAAGTATCCAATTTTCATACCTCAGTAAAAGTAAGGATACCTTAATAGAAAATGACTCAGGTAAATGTAGAAGTTACCCAGTAAAATAATACTTCAATAAAAGTCTAAAAGTATTTGGTTTTAAATATATTTAAGTATCAAAAGTAAATGTAATTGCTAAAATAAATTATTTAAAATTCCCAATATTAAACAAAGCAGACGGCAGCATTTTCTTGTTTTTAAAATGTATGTATGTATAGCCAGGAGCACACTCCAACACTCCAACATTACAAAATATGCATTTGTGTTTGGTGAGTCCACCAGGCCAGAGGCAGTAGGGATGACCACATGTTTTCTCTTGATAAGTGCGTGATTTTCCTGTCTTGCTAATCATTCAAAATGTACTTTTGGTTGTCAGGGAAAATGTATGGAATAAAAAGTACAATATATTCTTTAAGAATGTAGTGAAGTAAAAGTAAAAATTCTCAAAAATATAAATAGTAAAGTACAGATACTCAAAAAAACTACTTAATTTTTACTTAAGTACTTTACACCACTGCATTTTAGCCATAACAGAGCTATAACTTGCTCAATAGGCAAGTTGTTGGACATATTTCCTCCAAAGCATACTAATGATAGTACTCAGGCTGCAGAGATGGGATTTGGGAGTCTGGGACATCTGTGAAAGTATAAATCTATCACTCCTTAGTGTACTGTAAGTGCAGGAAACTGCAGACAAATATGTTTCTGGTGATGATTTAACTCATCAATGATGTATGCTCTTTTCATTTGGCACAGATCATTCATTGAAGATAGCTCTTCAAAAGTAATGAGATAGATTAGCTCATATTTATCTGGATTACCGTAATGGTTTATAGCATATAGTTATAGTTTTATTGACATTCAGTAGGTTATCAGGGATGGGAATGTTTGGAAAACAGCTAAAACAAATCATTGCCAATAGGCTTTAAAAAAAACATATTGGGAAAAATCTTCTTGTGCAAGGATATACAATAATTACAAAGTACATTTTTGAGGGGAGAAAACATCCATAATATTTAGACATGGATGAAGGCCGTTAACATCTAGTGATTCAAGTTACCACAACGGACTTCATTTACCCAAATCTAAAGATGCCAGTGTGGTTTCTTTGAACGTTAACAACCTCTCACCCTAGCGGAATGGTGGTGGTGGTGGTGGTGGTGTGTGCGTGGAGGGGGGATATTGGGGTGGATAGCATTTAGGCAATGGGACATGGAGTGTTGGATCAAGCCATTCATCTGGTTTGCATAACTCTGTCATATCCAAGGAGATGGGGCTATGCATCATTCTGCTCTCTACTAGAATGTGTGTGTGTGCACGTGCGTGCGTGTGTGCGTGCGTGCGTGGGTGGGTGGGTGCATGTGTGTGTTAATAGGCCGATGTGCTGGTAAGGAAGGGGGTTGTCTGTCTTTGTGGTTGTGTGTGCGTGTGTATTTGAGTCAATGAGTGGAGATGCATAGCTATGTGTAGCTCTGCTGTGTGAAATCACAGACAATAGTATTGTTGTTACAAAAGCATGTTTAGTGCCAAAGTGGGACAATTCCATTGCAATAGCCAAGAACCGGTGGGCATGTAAATCCACACAAGGGATAAACCTTAAATGTAGTATAAACTGTCCCTCTGTGTCAACTGTTGTCAAGCACATCACAATTCATTTTTATTTTATTATTTTATCTGAGGCTATGAGATATGTTTCAAAGTCACACGGGTGTTGCGTCTCTCTTTTGACTGCTAAGGATGTTCAAGGGGTGTGTTTAATGTGTTTACACCTTGCTGAAAGACTTTAATCATGCTCTGAGCAATTATACTTTATGTAGCCCGCCAGCAGGAGACAGAGAAATGGGTGAACTCATGCAAGTTATCATCTGTCTCCCCCCAGGCTGCTCCATTCAAATGTCATGGCATCAAAGTGGTGGAAAGTTCTGGGCTGTCAGACGGCATCAGAAGCTTGTCATGGCCTCCGGTGGGACTACCCCATCCAGTGAAATGGAAACCAGCTTTCTGTTCATGTTCTCTGTTTAGATACAGCGTCTTCTCTCTCAAAGATTGAGTGGCACCATCACAGAGGAATCACTTATGGGAAGACACAGACAATGCCATTTCTCTGAACTAAATCCTTTGAATTTATATTTTGCAATCATTATAGGAATTCATATCAGACATGAATCCTGTTATATATATATATATATATATATGAAACAGGATAACATTTTTTATAGATTGGGCTCAAGTGTGTAGGCTGGGCTTGGAGGGCTGTGATACTCGTCTGGGACCTTTGAAACCATAATTCCCAACAGCAAAACACTGAGAGCTGGAAAAGGACTACAACACTGTCAAGACTTCAGCCACCAGGTCATACAGTATTTCTGAGCTGTGACAGAATGATAACAGAACCAAATTGTTTTATCCAAAGGTTACACTTCTCCATTTATACACAAACGTACCCTCGCTTGCAAAATCAGTATTTTATTATGGTCCTTTTGGATGTACAGGTCAGAATGTGAATCTGATGTATCTATGTATCTGTTATCGGTAAAAATGTGAATCGTGATATGAAATCAGTTTGTTCTTGATTTACAGGTGAACACTTTTATATGTTAGTGGTTGCCTTGAACAGGCAATTGCTAGTTATTATTTATGACTATGCCCTGAGATGTGTAATCAAGGTCTGAAAAGTGGAAATGTGTCATATTTACTGCACTCTCTCTGTCTTGTCCTGTCAAAAATACCTTGCCTGAGGTCCTTTTCTGAGAGCTAGCAGGTTTGTGGATGTGAGATTGTGATTGAGAGAGACGAGGCAGACACTTTACAGACTTAAAACAAAATATGGGGCTAATGTTCATATTGTGTGTGGGGGGGGGGTCATTTTCTCTCTCTGGGAGAAAAGGAATGTGCAAAAACACCCCCCTCATATGGAATTACAGTTAAATAGTTTTAGTATACTTTTGAATTTGGAAAGCACATACACATGCATTAACTTCCATGGATCTGGTCCAGACTGAGGTTTGCTCATATCAAACAGTCTCATGCTTACCCATGCACACCAGATAAAGGCATGTTGTCCTTTAGAAAAGTAACTTTGGATATAAATAACTGGATAACCCTTGCTAGGGAAAGCCTGGTTCACACAGAACGACAACTGCTGGGTCTGCGGCAAAACGGATAAATAGCAGTGGAACAAGAAAAACACAATAGAGATGTTTAGAAACCAAATGCTCCTGTATAGACCATATTTAGCTTGATGTCAATGGAATGTTAGATCCATTGTTTTGATAAGATATCAGAGTCGTACTGTTTCATGTAGAGGATAGATTCATTAGACAGATCACATCCACAAGATATAATCAAAGATACATTTAATTGCAGAGTATTTTTTATTTTTTTAACACAATGTAAAATTGTACATGCTTGCTGTAACATCCCACTGGGCACACAATTTCATTTCAACGTGGACATTTGGGTAATATTTGGTAGAAACGTTGATCAATGCGATTTCAACCTTTATTCACCCACTCAATAAATCAGAAGTCCATAAGTTTGTTGGCTAACTTATTGAGTGATGATCTGACATTATTTCAAAGGTACAAATTAATTATATTTCATACAATGTTTGTCTATGTTGAAAATTAATTAAAATGTTGAACTAATCCTATGGTTGAAATTCCACCCTCAAAACAACAGTTTACAATGATGAGCCCAGTGGGATAGAGTATACTGTATGTAGCCAACACAACAAAACAATTGTTTACCCTTTCACTAAGTTTGATTGACAAATAATTGCTAAGTATATATTTTTCTTTCAAATGCTGCAAAACGTATAGCCATTCCAGCCGTGCACACATCTTCATGATAAAAGAGTCTAGAGGCAAAAGAGTCCTGGGTTGTGCTATGTTGTAGCACCATCTGCTGCTGAACAAAGAAGGTGATGATAGGTTCTGTAGATACTGTAGACCAGGACAGGTCAACCCTCCTGGAGGGCTTTTTCTCCAGCCTTGTTAAAAAAAATACCTGATTCAGTAATAGGTCCTAGTGACTTCCTTTCCCAGTAGTTTTTCATTCACTGAAGGGGTGGTTATGTTCAAGGTTCCTCTGGACGAAATAAGGAGTAGGGTGCCAGCCATTTCACATGATGATCCCTAAAAAGATGGTTCATATTATTACAATATCATTTTAAAAACATGTCTGTGTTAATGGGTGGGTTAAGCTGTGTTTTATTAACAGGGTTAACAATAGCACCCTCACTTGTTGAGTTGGAATGAAGCTGCAAAACTAAGAATGAATCAAGAGAGCACATCCAGACCATAGGTCTGTCTACCTGTGGTATTTTTGTCCCTTTCTCCTTTGATATTCCATTTCATCCACTGTCCAGACGGCCCCCTTGCCTCCCTCCACTCGCACAAAACACTTGTGGAGGCTAAGATTGTGACGGACAGCGTTCTGTGGCGGCAAATGAATACAGCTTGTGTAAGGAGTTCAGGAGCTAATATTGCTCAAGACTCAAATATAGGACTCATATGAAAGCGAGCATAATGATCCAAGGAGAAGCCTAACCTTCCATGTGGCCGTGTTGTGTCGGAAGTAGAAGAACATGGTGGTGAACCAGTTGTAGATGTCATTCAGGGAGCGCTGCTTGTCTGGAGACTCCAGTATAGACTGCAGACAGACATGGTGGACATTCACAATATGCTTGTGCAATTGAAACAACTCACATGGGGTCTAGACATAGATTGAGGTCTTGCTACACATGTAGTCCAAAACAACAGATGTTATATTAATGTCACACTTGTCGCTGTCTTGCAGTCCAACAAGGATGCATGAACTACCGAGCAAACTGTATGCTCCTCAGCCACTCAGCCAGACTCTCGACAGTCTACCTTTTCCTTTTCTCAAGTGCTCCTTTTACACAAGTGTTCAGAGAGACTCTTACTGTTTAAATCAGACAACTCACCCATCTTATCATGCAGGCGTAGGTGTACAGTGGCCTAATGTTGTTGTATTTGTAACACTCAACACTCGGGATAAGATCTGTAGGACGGCCAACGAAAGCAAACATACCAGGTCTTGAGTTTGGATCAGATTTCACAGCAACACGAAAGACAACATCACCAAAACAGACAAGCAAAACACTTGTAGGAATGCACTCAGAGTGGCATTCAGAATCAAAATGGAGTGGAACTCCCTCAGGCTTAAGAAGAGCGGGAGGGGCGGGGCAGTATTACCTGGCCGTAGGTGGTGGGGAGCAGCAGAGGGCCAATACTCGTGCTGCACCAGCTCCTCTGGCTCTTTAGTGGTGCAGCGTGACACTCCACCTCGGTTCTGGGGCAGGCCTAGTGACAGGCTGTGCCTGTAGGGCCAGTCTGAAGCTGCCTTCTGACAGGGAGAGAGACCATGACCCAACAACACAGACATTCAACAAGGACAAGTTGAGGTACATAGAAATTGTCTTAAAAAGTGCAGGATAATGGACAATGGCCGGTTACTATAGTCACTTGAGGGAATTATTCAAAAGAGAAGTTACCAAGACAGTTGATTTGTGTCCAGATAGGTGCAGATGTAGTTGCATTGCGAAGAGTTTCTGTTTTTCCACAGTCAGCTAAAAAAGAGAGAAGATTCATTGAGGTTCATTAAGGGCCACATTTTCACTTAGCTGGACTTGGAGCTTTTACAACCTTTCCCGGGTTCTCCGTGTTCACTAGTTGGAGTTTTTCTGTAAAACTATATAATATGTAGAACTACAGGAACAAACCTGGGTCTCCATGTATTGCACCATGTCTTGTTGTACCTTCCACTGTGCAATGCTTCTGTCTCCATGGCCATGGTCAGAGTGGAGGTGTCTGGAAACACCATAAAGAGCATCACTGTCATGACTATAAACAACAGCGCCACAACTGTATCACAATGACTAATGAAATATACTGGTGCTCATTACTTACTTCAAAAAACTGGGGAATTCTTCAAATACTGCATCGCAGCCAGGCCAGCAGCAGAGTCCGTTGAGAAACAGAGCACTGGACCCCTCTAGGGTTGGGTGACCTGCCCTGCAGAATGAGGGGAGGAATATTACAAACTTAGGACTGAACGCAATCAATCAAACCAACCTGGCATTGTTTATGCAGTTTCTGTTCATGGCACAAGCTCAGATGCACGTACATGCACACAGACGCACACACACACGCGGAACTCACTCATGTTGCCTGGTGATGATGGAGCTCTGCTTAGGACTGGCTGTCCTCGGGGGAGAGGGGTGACGAATTGGCCCAGGAGAGTGCTCAGAGTGTGGGGGAGAGGACTGTCCACGGCTCCCTGTGTCCACCTCCACCTTGCACAGTGAGATGGGCTGAGCTGAACTGGCCTCTGTTAGAGTGCATGGTGCTGGAGAAGCAGAAGGTAGAGAAAAATTGATCTTTATGAAGAAAGACCTAGATACACTTTCCATGAGCCTCCTTTGAATAATGCACAGTATAATGGCTGTATAGCATTGTATGCAACATATGGAATGACTCCATCCTTTTAAAGCCGCTAGTGTTTCCATTCAAAAGTGTGACTGTACACACACATTATAGGGTGAGGGAAAAATGAAAATGTTTTGACAATGATTTAATGGTCCAGTTGTGAATGCTGTCCAAGCGGACAGAACTATGGGGTTAGTTATAGATTCTATATATCCATTATACACTTGAGGGTCATGGACAGTGTTTCTACTGTAGGTCTTTCTCCATAAAGAGCTGTTTTATTGAGAGCAATAATAATGGCGTCTTTTAGTAAGCACTGACACAGCCATGGTCCGTGGAACAAAGCCTACGGGGAAATGAATGGAGTTTTATATGTCTGTGGTAAACACAGGATTAGATCTTATACGTTTTGTTCTATGAGATAATCTTCATCAGCTAACGTTACTTGTTGTGCATTTTGAAGCATTGACTGTATGTAAATGAAAAAAAGCACATGAAGGCTTCATAATTCATAAATGTCATGTCAACTGACTGATATTATCGCATATAACCAAACGTATAAGATCTCCTAAGCCTGTGTTAACCTCAGACCTTGTTTGTTTGTTCCAAGTTTGTTCCAAAACCCTATTCTTTCCCCATTCATTTCCCCAAAGGAATGGCTGAACGAACCAGATTTAACTCATTTCTGTTTTTTAGGACTACAAGCTGGCTTTATATCTTCTCCTAAGACATACTACATTTGCACACACTACATAGATTTTTCTATTGTGCTATTGACTGTACGTTTGTTTATCCCATGTGTAACTCTGTGTTGTTGTTTGTGTCGCACTGCTATGCTTTATCTCGGCCAGGTCGCAGTTGTAAATGAGAACTTGTTCTCAACTGGCCTACCTGGTTGAAATAAAGGTGAAATAAATAAATCAAAATAAAAAACGTGTATGCAAGGGGGCTGCAGAAAGCGTACCCTGCGGTCGCACGTGGGCAGCCTGGACACCCTGGCGTAGAACAGAGGGTCTGTGCTGGCTCAACTGGGGACACAGAGACACCCGTTGCAGGAGTGGTCTCCCCTCCTCCTCACTGGAACACTGGGGAGGACACGCAACAAGGCACTTACAGTATCCCTTTTCACCAGCAGGGAGTTCTCCGAGCAAATACAAGCAACTTTCTTGTGCTAATGTCAGTGAAACTGAAACAATAATGTATGGGTTTACATGTATCTCAAGCCAGAATACGGCATCGAAACGCTTTATAATAGGAGGTATAAGAAGGAATATCATACCTGCCGTAACAATATGCTTTGGAGCTGAGACGAGGCCATAAGTGAAACTCCAGGTCTAATCATCAATGGTAAGCCCATCTATGAATAATGGACATTTATTTACATCATTCCTCTCACTATAAGGACAACAGATATTCCATGTAATGAAAGTATAAATATTTCCTCCAAGCTAGAATCCTTAGTTGCAACATTAATGTTTGGACTTAACAATTACCCTTGAAGAAAACGTATTAAGGCCTGATAAGCTGAGTTCAACAAAGTAAATGTAAACAACCACTGTATAGCCTCAAAACATGGTTGAAACTGTCATTTTGATATCATGGATGGCCAGTCCTTGCATCCATAGCGTAGTCTATGAATTTGAGAGTAGTTCCATGTCTTTAGGCCCATCCCTCAGCTTTTTATTGATACAGAGGCTGGCTGTGGCTTTGTTATTTTTTATGGATTCTAGCTTTAATAGTCTTAAATTAGTATTATTATACAAAAAAATTGTAGACCAAAAAATAAATTAAAAGCAAACGGTATGAAACCAATTGATGTACACTTTAGCTTGAGCTCTTAACTTTCAATTCATGTTTATTTTAGTATTCATTATGTATTATTATTTTTCTTTGTAAATCTGGCTCAAATTTGGCTTGAAACCACAGTAACAGTTCAACCAGTACCTGCGTAACAGAGGTATGAGCACAGAGCTGAGGTGAGGCAGAATCTTTGGGCTGGGTACGTGCGTCTGGCTCCTCTCCCTGTTCACCCCGCCGCTCTCGCTGCTGCTGATGTCGCCCACTCTTCAACCTCTCACTCTCAGTCTGTGGCATCCCTGGGCCTGGTGCAGAAGAGCAGAAATGGAGGGTTAATGCTAAGTGCATGTTACCCCTAGGAATGCAGGGGTGGTGGTGGATAAAGGTTGACTCTTACGCTGCAAATGTGTAGACAACATAAACAATCGTAAATAAACACACATCGCAATAGATCATCTCCACACAGGGCACCAATTATGTAGGTATGTTCCTATTTGTAAGGTTATGTTGTATTCAGTCCAGCATATTGTTCAATGTATGACATTAAAACAACATATTGCTACAATATAATATAATAAGAGAGAGAGAGAGGGGGAGAGAGAGAGGGGGAGAGAGAGAGAGAGAGAGAAAAAGTGAGGGGGGATACAAATTTGCTCTTTGGTAAATGTTAGACAACTACAGGTTTGGAGGCATATTATCTTTGTTCCTTTATCAGACATAATGAAAGGGAGAGGAGTTCAAACACAGTCTGGGCTGAGAGATTTTGTGGTTGTGCACAGGTGCAACCTTTGACTACACAGACAGTGGAGGGTACAGAGATTAAGCTGATAGCAGCAGGTATCTCAAAAATATAGCACAGGAAAGAGGGAAGGGGAGAGGGTGCTCCAATTATTTTCTCCCCTCGTACCCCTGGTACTGGTACTGATACTGTTTCAGTGGTCTTCACCTTGTATTTAGATGGAAATAATGTGGTATCAATGGCTACGTTATTGTGCTTAGTATACTTGACTGAACTACTTGGTACCAAAAATCTGTTAAAACTCCGCAAAAAAACAAACGTGTAATTATATCATGTCATTTTTAGGTAAATGTGTAAATTATCTGGTCATTTCTGTACTGTAAAATAAAGTGCTACCCAAGAGCTTCTAAAGGCAACCTCATAGAACTCTATACCTCAAATGTTTAAAAGTCTATGGGTGACCACTGTGTACATTTGCAAATGCACGCTCTTACCCAGGAAGAGGAAACAGGAATTCAGTAGAAAGAGAAAGTACTGAAGCTCTTTGTGGCTTCTCACTTTTATCTCCACTTCACTAGCAAAACCAAACATTTCTTCTTTACAGAAAGCTCAGATCAAAGCAAAGTATTTGTTGTAATGCAAAGTGACAATTGAATCATGTCACATAAAACAGGCATTAAATGAATAACCACATATTTTGGATTTGGAATTGAGAGCTACAGTACACGTTTATGTCGCACAGGTTTGTAGGGTGTGATTTGACGAATGGATATGCTACAATGACATTACAAGTCGAAAATTGTGATATATTAACACTTCTTCCAACACTTCTCTCAACTGAGGACAATTACGTTCAGCTTTTACTATAGTCTAGGACTGGGTTTGATTATCAAAATGCCTTATTTACAATCAACTACATATGGAAAGTTATTCCTTCTGTATCATATTGAAACTTTTTTCTCAGTGAGTTTTCTTATTACTCACTATGCTTCCATATCTAAAATATCTGTCTGATCTTGGCATTTTGGAAGGAACCTGTGGGTGATATTGATTTGTAGATTCGGTTTCTTTGACCTATAACACTACAGTAGGAGAGGAAGGAATTTATAAGCAGAGTAATCATTATTTTTTATCTTTGATCCACAAAGGACAGTATTAAACAGAATATGATTTTTTCCCCCCAATATTATATTATGTTTAATTTATAATATGTTTTCTTCTAATTCAACTTTTCTTTTTGAATGAGAAGAAAAACATTTATAAAAATATATTAGAGTAAATACTATACTGTAGTGGTGACTTAGAGACAGCTACATTGACATTTATGTCCAAAATTATTGAATTCATCTAAATGGCAAAATAAGCATGAAGACTAACTTTCAATATGATGGTCATATAATACCAGTCCTACAGACAATAAAATAAAATACTACAAAGTTACTACTACTACTAATACTACTATTACAAAGTTAGGATGTTTCTTGAACATTTATGTCCAACTTCTGTATTTCCAAAGGGTGAACTCAGCTCCATCATTCATTGAATCAGTTGGCTCATTCATCACAAAACCCACTGATATTGCCAACTACTTTAATCGTTTTTTTACTGGCAAGATTAGCCAATTTAGGCATGACATGCCAAAAACAAACCCTGAACCTACACATCCATTAATAAATTACCAAATTATGAAATACAAGCATTGTAATTTTGAATTCCGTAAAGGGAGTGTGGAAGAGGTGAAAAAATAATTGTTTAACTTCTCAAATGTAACATTTCATTCTGTGATAAGAGTCACTGACTCAAAGCCACAAGAAGGTAGAACATATTTCAAACGTTGCTTGTAAGGGGGCGGTAGTTGCAGAAATGTTGGGTCTGACAACTTGGATGGAAAATTACTGAGTATGATAGCGGACTATATTGACACTCCTATTTGCCATTTGTTCAATCTAGGCCGACAGGAAAGTGTGTGCCCTCAGGCCTGGAGGGAAGCAAAAGTCATTCCGCTACCCAAGAATAGCAAAGCACCCTTTACTGGCTCAAACAGCTGACCAATCAGCCTGCTACCAATCCTTAGTAAACTTTTGGAAAAAATAGGGTTGACCAGATGCAATGCTATTACAGAGTAAACAAATCAACAATTGACTTTCAGCATACTTATAGGGAAGGGCACTCAACATATACGGACGGCACTTACACAAATCACTGATGATTGGCTGAAATAAATTGATAATAAGAAGCTTGTGGTTGCTGTTTTGTGTTCTTTAATGGAAGCCTCTCCAACATAATCCAGGTAGAGTTGGGTATTCCCCAGGTCAGTTGTCTAGGCTCCTTATGTTTTTCAATCTTTACCAATGACCTGCCACTGGCACTGAGTAAAGCCTGTGAGTCTATGTATGCTGATGGCTCAACATTATAAACGTCAGCTACCACAGCAAGTAAAATCACTTAACAAAAAGCTGCAGTCAGTTTTATAATGGCCTGTGCTATCTGCGATCCTTGAGATGTCCCTACCCCATTATAAATGGTTATGGTAAGGGTTAAGGTTAGAGTTAAAGTTAGGATTAGGATTAGGGTAAGGATAGTGGTTAAGGTTAGGGTTAGGAATGTCCCAAAGATCCCAGCACTGACAAGTAAAAAGCTAGAACTAAATATTTAAAAAAAACTATAAGCATTGTATTTGGGCCAACATTCACAAAACCCTGAACCTCAACTAAATATTCTAATGAATAATGTGAAAATTTAGCAAGTTTAGGAGACTAAACTGCTTGGTGTAACCTTGGATTGTTAACTGTCATGGTTAAAACACATTGATGTAACAGTAGCTAAGATGGGGAGAGGTTGTCTGCCCATAATAAAGTGCTGCTCTGCTTTCTTGACATTCCTATCAACAAAACAAGTCCTACAGGCCCTAGTTTAATCGCACCTGGACTACTGCCCAGTCATATAGTCAAGTGCCACAAAGAGGGACATCGGCAAATTACAGTTGACCTAGAACAGAGCAGCACAGTTGGCCCTTAAGTGTACATGGAGAACTAACATCAATGGCATGCATGTCAATCTCTGTTGTCTCAAAGTAGAGGAGAGACTGACTGCATCACTACTTGTCTTTGCGAGAGGTATTGACATGTTGAAAGCACAGAGATGTCTGTTCAAACTAGCACACAGCTCAGAAACCCACGCATACCCCACACAACATGTCACAAGGGGTCTTTTCACAGTTCCCAAGTCCAGAACAGACTTTGGGAAACGCACAGTACTACACAGAGCCATGATTACATGGAACTCTATTCCACATCAAGTAACTCATGCAAGCAGTAAAATCTGATTTAAAAAAAAACAAATGAAACCACTTTATGGAACAAGGTGGACTGTAAAGAGACACACACACGCATACGCACACACGCTAGCGCACTCACTCTACACACACGTACATTGTAATATTGTTGTATGGTGGTATTATACATGTTGTATTGTAGATATGTAGTGGTGTAATACTGTTATATGATGTACTGTTTTATTTTTTGTTTTTAGTGTAATGTAAGTGCCATTATGTGTTTCGACCCCAGGAAGAGTAGCTGCTGCCTTGGCAACAGCTAATCGGGATCCCTAATAGTAGAATAGATCCCTAATAGTACAAATACAATTAAATACAAATAAAAAGCAATTGAGATAGAACTACTACTCATGATTACTAATGTCACATTAATGTGCAGCGTAAATCCAGCTACAACAACACCCTACAATCATGTCACACTGACTCGGAGCTTCCATTTATAACTATGTATCACTATTGGCTTTCGCCAGAATTTGACCTACATGTATTATTCTATAAACTACAATACAAAAAAAATATGCTTGTATTAATCTGTTCATCCTAATCTGATCTTTAAATTAGGTTAACTGAATCAAAACCTAATCTACCTGGAATATTTTGGTGATTTGCAGATTAAATGCATGTTGTGATTGTAGTGTAAGCCTCAATACTTACATTTTTATATTGACAAAAAAATATTCATAGAGAGAAAATGCTTTCTGGTTTTCTCACAGATCAAAAGTAACACAATTGAAAGACCAAAGTATAACAGTGTAATTCCTGTAAAGTGATTCATCGTCTTTGACATTGTGGTACCGAAAATATTACCATATTCCATCATTTGCTTTTTTTGTGGTAACAAAGTACAGATATTGACTACCGTCAGAAAAATCTGAATGTATGATCATTTTGATGACACAGCAACATGTGATGATACCGGTACACATACTTGACATAAATTTTAAAAAATCCCAGTATCCTTTAATGATAAAAGACAAGACAAGCCCACAGATTCGTCACAAATGACCTTTTTGCACCATGAGACTTCAATCCACCAACAGTCCATCATGTTATGAATATCAGGTCTTGGGTCTAAACCCAAATCATTTTAAGAATTACATTCACAATGAGATTGTACATTTTTTTTTAGTAACGCATAGATATTTCAGAGTTTCAATTATTACATTTTTTTCACCAATTATTTCTTTGAATATCGTGAGTTCAAATTAATCTACCCTAACCGTGATAGATATCATACCAAAGTCGTTTCAATTTTGTGAATGAATGTGCTCAGTGTTAGAAGTGTCGACTGGGTTGTCATTGAATAATCCATTCAATGAGAAGTTAAAAGTTATCTTGAACATAATGCTTAAAAAATGTGTAGAAGAAAGATTGGATTGTTTTCGCCTATATGATTAGTGATGCTTTAAATACTTACTTTTGCACCTGTTAACACCTTTTAACAGGTTCCTCACTAAAGCAGTCATTACAAACAAAGTTATTTTCTTAGTTGTGTTTACTTAATATTAAGACCTATCATTCCCCTTTCACCCTTTTGCTATATGCCTACAATCTGTGTTACCCAACTGATATACAGCATCGATACTTTGTACGCTTTTAGAAGTAAGGTACATGATCATTAGACTACACTATAAAATAGCTCATACACCACAGCTACAAACAATCCACCATTACGGATGACACCAAACCAGATTACACCATGGTCTTGAGTTTTGCGTACTGTACGTACCTCTTGGGGACACGCACCCCAATTTGAGAGACACTTGTCCACTGAATGATCTCCCTTCTGATACACAGAATGGTTGCCAACTCTAGCTGAAAGCAAAGAAGTGCATTCCTAAAATGTAAAGGTCACACGTTAAAACAGACAGTTTTTCTCACCTTACACCTTCCGTATCTCCTGCTCGCTTTCTGTCTTCCTGTTCTTAAGAGGATGAGATGCTAGAAAATGAAGAAAAAAAAGCTAACAAATGTCAGAGAGAGGGGGTAGTATTCCACAAGTGATGATTGAAGTTTATTATGTTTAAAAGAACACAGACTACCAGCAATATTCACTGTAACGGGGAAACAGGTTATGGCAAGAGCAAAGAAATGTTGAAAAGGAAATGTTTATTAAAATATGTTTATAAATACAAAAATGTTTACGAAAAGTATATTTCTTTGATGCTATAAAACAATTATATTTGATTTCAGCATTAATTATTCATTTGTTAGGCAAGTAAGACCAAAACCTATCAGCGTGTTTTGTCTAAGGTACAAATAAATGTTAACATTAATCTCCTCCAATAGTATCTTATTTTTGCTTTTCCAACACATCGTATTCAGGTAACTTTCACAATAGCTACATTTAAAAAAATCTTGATACAGACTAAACACAATCATGCGGCCTTGTATAATTTCACTGTGTGTCAACACAATGGACAGCCATGATGAGTAGAATTGTTCAAATAACGTTGCGTAATCACAATAACATGCTCAAATAAAGAGAAATCACTCGGATTACAGAGAGGATGAATAACGCAGAATCACGATCCCCTTCATTCAACACTCACCTGAAAATGTCACAAGCAACGTGTGAGAGAGGGAACAGATGCGTGAAATGTGTGTTTGCCAGAATCCAGTCTGTATTTATACCTGGAAGATACAGTAGGAAAAAAAGTTTACGCCTGCCATCGAAATGGAAATGTCCTACATCACTGTAACAGGTTTCACACAAATAAGCGTAAATGACTTACCCTACCCTCAATAGTAGGAAGAACAACCTATTTCAGAACAAATAAATGCTACAAGCCACAATGGCAGTGCACAGAAATTTTTGTTTTGTGATTGTTGATTATGTGATCCACCGTATTGTACTGAATTAGTGTAAATCAAATTAATCTGGGTTGTCTGTGTTAGCCCGGTGGTCTGAAACCTAGGCATTAGCTTGGGGAGCTTTCGCAAGTCTTCAGGACCTCGTCTCCCTCTCCACAATGACCCCAGCAGCTAATAGGCATCAACTGAATGACTGGCACCGATGGGACCGTCTCGGTTGCAGCCCTGGTCGTCTGCGCACCACAAAATTGTGTTGGCTCACTGAGCTAAACCCTAAGCTTTGGAAGCTAGCGCAAGTCTTTAGGTTTCCGACAAAGTTACTCAACATGCAAGCATGGCTCATTGAACCACCTCTGTTACAAAGGCAATGCCCCACCATGACTCTGAGGGGCCTAAACAGTCCGCAGTGATATCAGCAGGCTCTAAACCCTACAATTACCCAACACATTCTCCAAACCACATTGTTAAATAACTTTCCATGGCTAAAATACTCTTCTAGCTCTCCTTCTACCCCTGTTTAAGTCTTTGACTGGCTATGCTGAGGAGTACGATTTCTCATGTGTACCAAGACACATTTAGTTGAAACTTGTCTTCTCGTGTGAACGCAACACACAATCTGAGGGAAAACAATGAAATTATGCACTTTCTCGCCGACCTCAGTCTGCGGAGGAACAGAGCAAGGACACAGACTGCTCCAT
The DNA here is from genome assembly GCF_002021735.2 of Oncorhynchus kisutch. Classification (NCBI taxonomy): domain Eukaryota; kingdom Metazoa; phylum Chordata; class Actinopteri; order Salmoniformes; family Salmonidae; genus Oncorhynchus; species Oncorhynchus kisutch. The sequence goes on along the minus strand of NC_034190.2, from coordinate 52,199,463 downwards.
CTTTTACCACATATTCTGTCACTCCTGACCACACATACTGTAAGGATAGTTGCTGACAAGACATTCAAAAAGTCATATGTTGTCCATTTGCATCCTTACATCTTTGGATGTAATTCATCATGAAATGTAATTTTTGTTGTTGTCTGTGATTAAACTTTTCCTTGTGTGTGAGGATCTCTAGAAGAAGCAGAGGAGTGGTAATAGGGGGCTAGAGCGGGCGGTTGCTGACCTCAGGTGTGTCCTAATCATGACGAGCTGAAGTAAGATTACATTTTTTCTCGTTATGACATGTATGCTCAAATGGTTAATAGCATGAGCAGTATATGAAACTATCAACATTACAATTGTGATAGAGACATCAAAAGGTGTATTTCTTGTGAGAAATTGATTTGTTTTGCTGTTGTTGTGTCCGCTGTACTTATTTTATTTTGTAATAAAGATAATAATCATCATTATCATTACTACCAGCATCACCACCAAAAATGGTTAACGAGGCATTTTACAGAGGAAACATTAACATAACCAATGAAAAAATAGTCCATTACGCAACGGGGAAGCCCGCGCGAGGTAAAGTATGACATTCTAAGCAGGTGTAAAACACTTTGTTCTGAAGAGTTATTTTTCAGGTTCTCAAAGGTCATCTATCTAAAATACACCACAGAACGTTGCAAGGAAGCGGTCTGCTTGAGCATCTCAATTTCCTTTTTAATCTTAACAAACATTCCCCTTATTAGATAACAACTGTACACAGGCTTTCACAAAAACCTTTGTCGGGGTTGTTTTTCATAACTTTTCTCAATTAATGTCATGATGTGTTTTTTTAAATCATTATTTTTTGGCCAAATTCACTTACAGAGTATTAAACTACTCAGTTTAGTATTTAGTATTTGGTCAGTTTAGTATTTGGTCTGATATTCCTTGAACACAAGGACTTGTGACTCCACAAACTTGTTGGAATTGCAGTATGTTTTGGATGATGTTTTGCCCAGTAGGAACTGAGTTTGTAGAGTCACTTTGCCATTTTGGAGTCACTTTTATTGTGAGAAAAGGGGATGTTTCTAAACACTTTTACATTCATGTGGATGCTACCATGATTATGGATAATCATGAATAGATCATGAACAATGATGCGTGAGAAGGTTACAGAGGCACAAAGATCATACCCCCCCAAAAAATGCTTACCTCCTCTATTATTGGTAAGGGTGAGAGATTTTGTAGTAGCCTCTGTAACTTTCTCACTCATCATTATTCTAGATTCATTCATGATAAAAAAAAAAAATCATGGCATTATCAGGATTCATTTAGAAGTGGTCAGAAACATCTTATCTACTCGCTTAGAAAGAAAATGACTCCAGTCATCATTAACCATTCACTTACTATTGCATTTACATAAAAAATGTTTAAACATTTTAGCAATATATCAGACGCACTTACTCAGAGCAACTCATTCATCTTAAGATAGATGTGGTTGTCTCACCTAGCTAAGATAAAGTAAGTACATGTTTTGTCAATAAAGTAGTTACATCGCCTTTAAAATGTATTCACAGCCCTTGACATTTTCCATATTTTGATGTGTTACAGCCTGAATTTTAAATTGGTTAAATTGAGATTTTGTTGTCACCGGCCTACACACAATACCCCATAATGTCAAAGTGGAATTATATTATAAATTCATTAAAAATGAAAAGCTGAAATGTCTTGAGTCAATAATTATTCAACCACTTTGCTATAACAAGCCTAAATAAATTCAGGAGTAGAAATGTGGTTAAAATTCACATAATAAGTTGCATGGACTCACTCTGTGTGCAATAATAGTGTTTAACATTATTTGAATGACTACCTCATCTCTGTACCCCACACATACAAATATTCTGTAAGGTCCCTCAGTTGAGCAGTGAATTTCCAACAGATTCAATCACAAAGACCAGGGATTTTTTCCAGTGCCTCATAAATAAAGGGCATCTATTGGTAGATGGGTAAAAATGTAAAACGCAGACATTGAATATCCTTTTGAGCATGGTGAAGTTATTAATTACTCTTTGGATGGTGCATCAATACAATCAGCCACTACAAAGATACAGGTGTCCTTCCTAACTCAATTGCCGGAGAGGAAGGACACCGCTCAGGGAATTCCCCATGAGGCCAATGTTGACTTTAAAAGAGTTACAGAGTTTAATGGCTGTGACAGGAGAATAATGAGGATGGATCAGCATTGTAAAACTAACCTAAATGACAGAGTGAAAAGAAGGAAGCATGTACAGAATAATATTCCAAAACATGCATCCTGTTTGCAATAAAGCGCTAAAGTAAAACTGCAAGAAATGTGGCAATGAAATTAACTTTATGCCCTGAATACAAAGCATTATGTTTGGGGAGAATCCAACACAACACATCACTGAGTACCACTCTTCATATTTTCAAGCATGGTCGTGGCTGCATCATGTTATGGGTATGCTTGTCATCAGCAAGGACTGGGGAGTTTTTCAGGATAAAAATTAAATGGAATGGAGCTAAGCACAGGTAAAATCCTCAAGCAAAACCTGGTTCAGTCTGCTTTCCACCAGGCACTGGGAGATGAATTCCAATTTCAAGAGGACAATAACCTAAAACACAATGCCAAATCTCCACTGGAATTGCTTACCAAGAATGTGGTAAGTGGCCAAGTTACAGTTTTGACTTAAATCTATTTGAAAATCTATGGCAAGACCTGAAAATGTTTGTCTAGCAATGATCAACAACTAATTTGACAGCTTGAAGAATTTTGAAAAGAATAATGGGCAAATGTTGCACAATCCAGGTGTGGAAAGCTCTTAGAGACTTACCCAGAAAGACTCACAGCTGTAATTCTTGCCAAAAGTGTTTCTACAAAGTATTGACTCAGGGTCATTAATCATGTAAATTAGATATTTCTGTATTTCATTTTTAATACGTTTGCAAACATTTCTAAAAACATGTTTTCACTTTGTCATTATGGAGTATTATGTGTAGATGGGTGAGAAAAACATTGATTTCTCTGTCAAATTGGTTGTTTATCATTGCTAGACAAACATGTTCAGGTCTTGCCATTGATTTTCAAGATTTTCAAGTGTATTTTCCATTTGAATTCAGGCTGTAACACAAGAAAATGTGGAATAAGTCATTGGGTATGAATACTTTCTGAAGGCACTGTATCAGCAAAGCCAGTGCTTGTAGAAAAAAAGTCAAGTGCGAGTGTTAGTTCATGAAAGGCAAGAGCGTTAGGGCAAATGTTTGGGCAAAATATAACCCCAAAAAACAAAAACAAAAAACTGCAAATGCATCCAAAGAGTTTGATGAGTCACAAGCTTGATGTAATCATTGTGTGCAAGGAATATGGGACCAAATACTAAACTTTTAACTAATTTAATACCGTATAAGTACATTTTTGCAAATACTTATGACTTCTTCTTCACATGGGGAGACAAGACACATAAAGTGATGTCCTTTCTAAATGGTAAAACTGTTATTTATAAAAAAAACTACCCTCAAATAAAACAATCTGTACTGTTGCCTCATGAAACATTTTCTCAAACGGAGTATAAAGCCAAATTAAAACCCTTAGCTTCACAGTCCAAATACATATGGAGAAGAGTGTATGTTAATTCATCATCACAAATCTATTAGTTGAGAACCAATAGTTTATCTGCAAGTCCCTGGTTACATGTTGAAACTAAAGCAACAAAATACATAGAAAATTACTGATATATATCTGTTGATATCACAAAATAAAGAAAATAATAATGTGTTGTAAAAATCTATTGATGCTTTATGAATGAAAATACCACCAATTAATTACATCTATTGGTAATGATTTTTTTTTAAATTCAAGGCTTTGACTGAGAATGCAGATTGACCAAATGTTGTTTCGTTTTGTCCTAAAACTTATTTCAGAACTCAGCCTAGTTGTATAACTCTCATCAAATTTCAGTTAGTTCATGTTAAAGTTAGATAATTATACTTTTCTTGGTAATACTCATATGTGGTTTAGCCTGTACGGACCTGACATTGAGTAATGCAGATGGATTTGAGACTTTTTAGTTCCAGTATAATAATCTTGAGGTCATATAATACTATTATTGTAAAACAATCTTGATCAGTCAACTACCCAATGGTAACATTACACAACATCTTTTTATATTTTCATTTTTATATTCTCATTGAATATAAACATGCCTGGCCCTCATTCTAGAGAATTTACCCATCAGTTTCACACACCTATCTTCATGTGGGCTTTATTCAGATAACACTGTTGTAGTTATACCAACAGATGGCACCACAAACCTGTGAGCACAAGGCTATTGAGAGAGTTGGACCATCTCTGTTAAAGAGAAAGCTCACCCAAATTACAGATTTACCAAATCTTATTAACAAAGTAGTGTAAAAACCTACAGAATCTGCCATCCATAGTTTTGGTATGATTATTACTATATAGCTTAATATTAGTACCGTAACATAGAAAACAATGGGGGTAATAACCACTGTTTATTGCAGACTCACAGGTCCATACACATCAGAGACTGGGACTAATCCATATGATATTCAGCTCTTTTTCATGGTCCTTTGAGCCAGATAGAAACAGCTGTCTAGGAATCATGACCAGAAGGGACAGGCTGTAGTTCACTCTGCCTCCCAGCCAAGATCAAACCTATGACCAGGCTTCCCGGTTGGGGATGCACATTATGCCTCACTTGCCATACACACAATGGCAAGAAGAGGACAATGACAGAAAAGTCCAGTTCCTAGAAGTCCATTGTTATTTAATATATTCACCATTTACTTTGATATTGACCTTGGATGAACAAGCTAATACTCTACAGTTTTATATTAGTTCCGATATTTCCCACAGAACAAAGCAAAACCTCCAATGGATTGTTGTTATAATTTTGGGGAGAGTTACTCTGTGTCCCGCTCTCTTTCCTGAACATTTCCCTTTGTCAGGAGATGCCATCTGCTCCCTTGGCTTCCAGCGGTTTGGACAGCTGTTAAGGCAGGCATGAGGGCACTCGGCACAGTCTTGTGTCATGCCGAGACAAAACAACGTTTTACCAGGGATTTAGAGCAGGATTAAATGATTGGGCACCAAGAGCCTTACAAGGGAGGTGATTTACATCACTGCATTTTATGTCAATGCCAACATCACCTGGTGAAGCCATGTGGCCTGATGCATCCATGATGCAGTCTGACCTTCTCTAATGTTATGGAGGTATGTGTAGACATGATGACGATTATGATGATAAGGATGAGGGTGAGGATGACGATGGTGATAATGGGCAGATAATGAGGTTGATGATTCATCAAGTAAAAAAACATGACCTCAAAACAGATAGTCATGTAAACTAAATCACGATGAGGATGTTCTCAAACAGAAATAGCAGTGGACCTGACATTTCCTTTAGCTTTCTACAACGGCAGCTGTTGCTTCAGTCTGAAGTTAAGTGACAGATTGTGTATATCACAAACATTCATTTTTACTACAGAACGCTGCACAACGCGCCTATCCTCTGCCGAAAGATCCCGAATCTTGCCTCACCGATTCCAAAGGGAGCCGAGGGAGAACCGATGCTCAGCGCATAGACGAGAGCCGCTGTTTCCATTTCACCATCGCTTTAACAGCCCTATCATGTTGGTCATTTTCCTAGTTTCCATTATTTAAACAATGACTGAGGCTGGATTCCGAACGACTTGACATGTCCGTGAAAGATATGGTATCTGGGGATTTATCACCGCAAACAAGGATTTTTTTCAATCTCATTAAAGACCAAACAAGGCGGGTACATGTTTAAATATATAGAGCGCCTACAGGCACAGTGTAGGCTACATATTTTCACATAAGATCTGTGAACGGAGAGTCCGCATATACATTCAGTTGGATATGCAAAAGGATGTATTATCACTGAAAAGATAAAGAGAGCTCTTTGCGCTGGAGACTAGAATGGTCGAAAAAAGGCGTCTCTGGTTTTGATGGAGAATCCAACAAGCAGAGCAAGATCCGTAGACCCTCAATAAAAGTGTCTTGTGCTGGAGCCTAATAAGACCACCGTTATTTTCAGAATTTAGATGTATTTACCAGTGACAGGATCCAGTTGATGACATTCACCGAGATATAAGTATTTGAAAACAGCCAACATTGTCAGCAATTCGAATTTACTCATTTGTTCTATTCTGCCAGTGTGATGGGAATTTATTGCTAAACATTGGGAGAGCTTTATGGAAAACCTGAAGACATGACATGCACACGAAAAAAGAGGAAACGATCCTTTTTGTTCTTTAAAACCTGTGTTTATTTAAGAAGTCTGCAAAAAGAGACATTATTTTTGCATTAAGATCTGGCCGATTCTATGGAGGTGACAATACCCTGTATTAATAATTTAATCTATTCTTTATGTTTTCAGTCATTTATCATTGTGGATTATATTTGGAATTGACGCTCGTTTTGTTGAACCCTCTATGCCATTTACTGTTGCTTTACTTGATTTTGAATCCTTATATATATATAATGTGGACCGCAACAAGCTCCCCAAACGGCCTAGAATAAAACCGTAAGCCTTTGTCTCGAGGACAAGTATAATACATGAGGTAAGATTTCCTTTTACCTTCCTATGCCATTTTTTAGTTTCTGTGGTTTTGTAAGTACTCCTAGGCCTCACATTGCCATGTTTTCTTCCCTCAGGTACCTGGTTAATTCGTTGAAACCCTTGTGAAACCCCTTTTTGTGCCTACAACATAGCCTATACTGTTATGATTCAGGCAGCCCCATGACGCATGCCACAGACAAACTGTAGGCTACACGTAGGCCCTTCTAATCTTCTTGTTATTATAGGCACACACACCACTGCAGATTTGAGTGGCCTTTATGTGGTATAGGCCCAATGGTAAATTATAACAGGGAACCGCATTATGGACACAGGCAGGGAGGTAGAAGAGGCCGATATCCATCGGTGGCTGTATATTATTCACTGGGCGAATGTCCATTATGACAGCATCGATACAGGTTATCTATCCATTTGCCTGGGGTGTTGGGGTACCGTCATCAGCCCTCTTTGATGAATTATTATAAACATCAACAACTGTTCGTGAATTTTGACAGGATCGGAGCTGGTTGAACACTTCATGACACAGCCTACGATATGCTCTAGGCCTATACGCAATTGTTTATGCATTTCTTTGGATTCAAACATGACGCGTCAAGCACAACACTACCCATTGTTCACGATTGTAAATAAAGTATTTTCCCCGAAGCCCCGGATGCGTTCATTCATATTCTAAAATCGTTGTTTATAATTGCATTCGGTCGGTGTTGAACAGTGTCAGAGTGATTCCGGAACCTTTGGTTGGTGAATTCCGCGTCGCCTCCTCCCACCGCGACCACGGCAGCGGTACTCGATTGCTGTTGCTATCCAGTTCTTGGCAATGGCTCAGCCCTCTATCACCAACCAACTCCCATTTCTCCAGGCCCCTCCCTTCATGAGCCATCGCTTCTCGGTATTCCCATGAAGCTCTTAGGATACGGCCTAAATATCCCTATCCTGTATATTCATTTAGCAATCAAAGTGACATACACGTGACGATGTAATCTTCCTTCTCAATGTCGTTGTTTTACTGTAGGCCTATTTTCCATCGTTTGAACACTTTTTCCACTCACCTGTTTGTAGAAAGGGGTGTGGTATCATTTGACACTTCACATGATGTAATTATGGTCATAGACGTGCAGTATGTATTCTATTTAAGCATTCACTACGGTTACATTTGTGAAATACTATAATTTACAACAGGCATGGTGGCACCTGATATATCACGTCAGTAGATAGACCAACAATAAATAGATAGATAGATAGATAGAGTCACTGAAGTCTACACACCCTTTGCACTGCCTTCACATTTGGCTGCCTTACAATGAAATCTTAAAAGGTAGTACAACACAGTTTGAGCAATTTTTGACAAAAACGATAGATATACAGTATGTTGCCCTAAGAGTTGTGTGCAAAGTTGGTATAATCTTATTCACAAAGATTCATAGCTGTAATGGCGGCCAAATGTGCTTCCACCAAGTATTACGTCTGGGGTGTGAAGACTCAGCAATCAAGGCATCTTCGTTTTTATTTTATTCATTTGAAAAGTATTCCATAATTTTTCTTCCACTTTGGAAATGTGGAGTAGGTTGTGTACATCAGTAGATGTAATTAAGGTAGCAAACATACATGATCAAGTCTTGCCATATACTTTTAAGCTGATTTGAGTCAAAACTGTAACTAGGCCACTTGGTAAGCAACGCCAATGTATATTTGGCCTTGTGTTTGAGGTTATTGTCCTGCTGGAAGGTGAATATGTCTCCTGGTGTCTGTTGGAAAGCAGACTGAACCAACAAATTCACCTTTCAGCGGGACAATAACCTAAACCACAAGGCCAAATATACACTGGCGTTGCTTACCAAGACGACATTGAATGTTCCGGAGTGGCATAGTTACAGTTTTGATCCAAATCAGCTTAAAAGTCTATGCCATTTACCAACAGGTGCCCTTCTTTGCAGGCATTAGAAAACCTTGGTCATTGTGGTTAAATCTGTTTTTGAAATTCACTGCTTGACTGAAGGACCATACAGATAATTGTATGTGTGGGGTACAGAGATAAGGTGGTCATTCAAAAAATCATGTTAAACACGATTATTGCACACAGTGTGAGTCCATGCAATTTATTATGTGACTTGTTAAGCATATTTTTACTCCTGAACTTATTTAGTCTTGCCATAACAAAGGGGTTGAATACTTATTGACTCAAGACATTTCAGTTTTTCATTTGTAATACATAAAAATAAAAAAATAAAAAATAAATAATTCCACTTTGACATTATGGGGTATTCTATGTAGGCCAGTGCCACAAAATCGCAATTTAATCAATTTCAAATTCAGGCTGTAACACAACAAAATTCGGAAAAAGTCCAGGGGCGTGAATAGTTTCTGAAGGCACTGTATGTCTTCAAAATAGCATTCACAAATTTACATTTGTGGAATACTAAAGATTACAACAGGCACTCTATTGAGTTAGATCAACAATAGCTATATACAGTTGAAGTCGGAAGTTTACATACACCTTAGCTAAATACTCAGTATACTCAACTCAGTTTTTCACAATTCCTGACATTTAATCAGAGCAAAAATTCCCTGTCTTAGGTCAGTTGGGACCACAACTTTATTTTAAGAATGTGAAATAATAGTAGAGAGAATGATTTATTTCAGCTTTTATTTCTTTCATCACGTTCCCAGTGGGTCAGAAGTTTACATACACTCAATTAGTATTTGGTAGCATTGCCTTTACGTTTTTTAACTTGGGTCAAACGTTTCAGGTAGCCTTCCACAAGCTTCCCACAATAAGTTGGGTGAATTTTGGCCCATTTCTCCTGACAGAGCTGGTGTAACTGAGTCAGGTTTGTAGACCTCCTTGCTCGCACAAGCCTTTTCAGTTCTGCCCACAAATTTTCTATTGGATTAAGGTTTGGGCTATGTGATGGCCACTCCAATTCCTTGACTTTGTTGTCCTTAAGACATTTTGCCACAACTTTTGAAGTATGCTTGGGGTCATTGTCCATTTGGAAGATGCATTTGCGACCAAGCTTTAACTTCCTGACTGATATCTTGAGATATTGCTTCAATATATCCACATAATTTCCCTCCCTCCTCATCTATTTTGTGAAGTGCACCAGTCCCTCCTGCAGCAAAGCACCCCCACAACATGATGCTGCCACCCCCGTGCTTCCCAGTTGGGATGGTGTTAATCGGCTTGCAAGCCTCCCTCTTTTTCCTCCAAACATAACGATGGTCATTATGGCCAAAGTAATATTTTTGTTTCATCAGACCAGAGGACATTTCTCCAAAAAGTACGATCTTTGTCCCCATGTGCAATTGCAAACCGTAGTCTGGCTTTTTTATGGCGGTTTTGGAGCAGTAGCTTCTTCCTTGCTGAGCGGCCTTCAGGTTATGTCGATATAGGACTCATTTTACTGTGGTTATAGATACTTTTGTACCGGTTACCTCCGGCATCTTCACAAGGTCCTTTGCTGTTGTTCTGGGATTGATTTGCACTTTTCGCAACGACATACGTTCATCTCTAGGAGACTGAACGCGTCTCCTTCCTGAGTGGTATGACGGCTGCGTGGTCCCATGCTGTTTATACTTGCATACTATTGTTTGTACAGATTAACGTGGTACCTTCAGGCGTTTGGAAATCCTCCCAAGGATGAACTAGACTTGTGGAGGTCTACATTTTTTTCTGAGGTCTTGGCTGATTTCTTTTGATTTTCCCATGATGTCAAACAAAGAGGCACTGAGTTTGAAGGTAGGCCTTGAAATACATCCACAGGTACACCTCAAATTGACTCAAATGATGTCAATTAGCCTATCAGAAGCTTCTAAAGCCATGACACCATTTTTTGGAATTTTCCAAGCTTTTCCGACTTCAACTGTATGTGGTTGAGGGTCACTTGTCTGTGTCAATAGCAGAAACTCACATTTGTTATAGTCTAATAGTTGGTACATTAACAGAGGAATAATTTTTTATAGTAGCCTACACTATTGGTGCCTCCCATTCAAGCACCACCATCCTTGTAGGACTATGTCCTATGATGTTTGAATGAATTAGTCTGTTCCAGAGCATTATATTGAGATAAATAATCTATAATCCAAATATAAGGCTCTGGACTATTAGATGTGACATCATGTGACATGGACCTTGGTGGATAGAACATTAGAATAGGCTGTAAGAAGGCCTACTGTTGGTAAGGCGCAACAAAGCCTGGAGACACCATTTTAGAGACGCAAACAAGTAGTATAATGGATGTTTGATTTGAAGAATGGGGTAGGCCTAGTTCAGGTATCCTTTCATTAACTAGCAACACAAAACTGTGACATTGTTTTGGTTTAGAAAAAAAACAAGTCCATGGAGTGTAATTCTCATGACTGATTTGGTGAGCCCATTTTAAAAGAATATCTGAAATATTATAACACAGCAAGAAATTAAAACTAGATCCTTACATATGAGAGATTGTGCATGAAAGGCAATTAACAAGAATGTAGGCCCCGTTTTTGCCATATTGAAATTGGTTTAATGTACATTTAGCTAGGTATTTCAGTTCTTATTCATTAATAGTTGTGGCCAAATATATTGGCACCCTTGCACCTTTGTTAAATAATTCCCTAGTTCTTCTACAGGGAGGTTGCTTTGCTGTCTCTGGTATTGGGGTCCTTGAATGTGCGCAAGGCATCATGATATCAGCAGATTATCAGGTGAGTCCAATGTTCAACACAGTGTCCAAAAACGGGTTCTCCATTGAAGGCTGTGTTCTTCCAGTAGGACAACGAGCCCAAACACACATCAAAAGAACACCCAGGAATGACCAGCGAATAGTCCAGATCTGAATCACTTCCAAAACCTATGGTGAGATCTGAAAACAGCAGTTAGTGGAAGGCAGCCCTCAAATACTGAAGTAGAGCAGTTTGCTGCTAAAGAGTGGGCCAAATTGCCAGTAGAAAGGTGCAGAAAGCTCATTGATGCCTACAAGAAGAGTTTGTCTGCAGTTATCTTGGCCATAGGGTGTGCAACCAAGTACTAGGTCCGGAGTGCCAGTCATTCTGTCCTTGCCATTGTCTGTATTTTCAAAATTAAAATGGTAAACTTAGGTTTACAAAAATACAATTGGTTTTGAAATGTTGAAAATCTAATAACAAGGTGTGGAGACAACACTTTTTTTCTATTTAAACTTATTTTAGAAGAAATAGGAAACTATTTAAGAAAAGTGCAAGGGTGCCAATATATTTGACCGCAACTGTATCGGTGTTGCTGTGCAATAACATGGGTGTTATTTTGAATGAAGGAGGACTGGGGTCACCAAGGAACACTGGGACACGAGGAACTGCGGTAGCACTTCGTAATAACTAAGGTATGCTTAGAAATTATTCTAAATGTGTATAATGATTGTACTCTATGTATAAATTATTCATGTTTATTAAGAAGGTTATTCTAAAGTGTTATCATATACTGTCAGAACTAGCTATGGGTGCCAAATTTCAGGGCATAATATTCATTTGAAAATACTTACCAAGTATTTAACTGGTTATTCTGTCAAAGCAAATGTTGCCAAAACTATTGTGATGGTAACACACTAACAGCTTTTTACACATTTCATAATTGGACAAAAGACACTGAACGTGGCAAGCTACATTTGCCATTGTATTACAAGGCACAAGAAAATATAGACTAGAACGTATTTATCCATCCAAGGATGGAAATTTGTCTTTGGTATCATCAGTGAACTATGCGCTTGACACACCATACTCTACATAAACACATATATATATATATATGTATATATATATATGTATGTATGTATGTATGTATGTATGTATGTGTATTTTTAATGCTAAACCCGCTAGAAATAGCATTTGACCTTGTGGGGACCAATCAAATGTACCCAGTTGGTAAATTTTTTGTTAGTGTACTATTCATGAGGGAACTTCTGGTGCCCATAAGTATAGTTAAAAACGAACACGCACGCTGCTGCTGTTACTACTGTGTATTATCTATCCTGAGGCCTTGTCACTTCACCCCTATTTATATGTACACAACATAGCTACAGTTGAAGTCGGAAGTTTAAATACACTTAGGTTGGAATCATTAAAACTTGTTTTTCAACCACCAAATTTCTTGTTAACAAACTATAGGTTTGGCAAGTTGGTTAGGACATCTACTTTGTGCATGACACACAATTGTTGTATGTATGTATGTATGTATGTATGTATGTATGTATGTATGTATGTATGTATGTATGTATGTATGTATGTATGTATGTATGTATGTATGTATGTATGTATGTATGTATACATACTAACAAAATACAGACCTTTGAGATGTTGACAATGAGCAATTGAAAAGGTTGTCAGCATACCACAGTAAGTATGTTTTGTATACATACATACATACATACATACATACATACATACATACATACATACATACATACATACATACATACATACATACATACATACATACATACATACATACATACATACATACATACATACATACATATATATATATATAATAATATATAATATAGTATATAATAAAATATATAATAATAATAAATACATACAGCAGGCTTATTTATACACATTCATACCTGACCTCTAACCTTATTGTACCTTTGGATACAGAGTAGCTAATACAACATCTTTCTGCTCCGATTCATATTCTCCACTAATAACTGAACACAACTCAGTTTATCATGTGTTACTTTCATTGGCCTTCTCATATTTTATGCGTGCCTCAGAAAAAATGAAACCATCAGTATTCTCTACACAATATTCTAGACATTTTGGGCCGGTTTCCCAGACAAAGTTTAAGCCTTGACTTAAAAGTATGCTCACTCGAGAATCTCCGTTTAATTCACTTTTTACTCCTGGACTAGGCTTAAACTGTGTCTGGGAAACTGACACTAAGTTTAGTGTCAGTATGTCACTGCTGGAAGGACTGTGTTGGTGGGTGTCTTATTTGTTGCTGATCATATCTGAAACTTTCCAATGCCCCCACCATTCCTCACAACAGTTCTTACAGTCTTATACACACACAAACGCACGCACAGCATAAGGCAGAGTGGTCCTGTAGCTTAGCAACAAGCTGCTGTAATTACTGTGACAGAAATACATTAGTATGCCTGCACTGAAACAATGGGCCTGAGCCCTTCTCTCTTTTTGGCTCATACTCCATAATCATCACCTGTGCATTTCCCCCGATCACTCTCGAAGCGTTCATCAATACAAATGAGGGTGGTGGCATGGTCAATATAGATTGACTCCACTCACACTCATATACAAGCGCGCACACACACCTACGCATGCACACTACTGAGCTATCAGACATACTGTATATCTCATGTGTCACTGTGCAATGCAACCTCTTTTGGAAATGCCTCATCAGTGGTCCCCAAAGTGACTGCACCTATGAGGCTTCAGCAAGCAAATCCCGTTAGTTTTTTCTTCCCGATCTGCTTCACACACACCAACCCTCATACTCACAGAGAATCCCTCCCCACACTCTCTCACACACACACACACACACAGAGAAAAAGGATATAAGGTGTTGTAGCCTAGCAACAAGCGAGGTAATTACCGTGACAGACTAGTTGCTGGCAGGCCATGTAGCGTGTGGAGAAAACAGCTGATCTGATTGGTGCTAAGGGGGAAGGAGAAGATGTTCCACAGCATGCTACAGCAGATGCCTATGTGAGCCCTGTTTCGCCCATTGGAAAAACAATTGATTGATTCCGTGGGACAAATTATTTGTGTAATACTGAGGATGGTGTTTTCAGACGTGAACGTCTATCTCTACTATTATGACAATCGATTCTGTATTATGTTTGAAGATAGGGGCTTTAGTACAGGAACTTTATTTTGGGATAAACCCAGATGGGATAGACTTAACAAATTTTTCATCTTTATGTGAAAAACATATGTTCTTATTACCGTGTACTTTGTCTGTAATTACAGGTAGTTACATGGTTGGGGAGGATGTCCACATTTCTTTCACATTTCATACTCTTACCTAACTGCATATTGGCCTAGCGCAGTTAGGTAATCACTGGATATAATAACCACCACTTCCTGGAAATGCTTTCTGATATAAAACAAACTGGAATCATAAAAGCAATGTATTGTAATATTAGAAAAGCCTCAAGTCACACACGTGAAGTCACAGCTCTCATATTTAACCTTATACGGTATATTCCCTGCAAATGCTTACACTGTATTATCCCCCAGTGATGTCAGACCAGGATGCCCATCCAAACTTAATGCTTATTGTTCATACTTCCTGTTTACAGGAGCTGACGCTGTAAGAACAAGAGGCACCGAGGGGTAGCGCTACAGGAAACGAGGGGCTCAGTGCAAAATGGGGCAATGCAGAGTGAAGCACTCTGGTTCCATGTGAGCTCCAGAGAAGAGGCAACCACGAGGACGAACGAAAGGGCAGCTGGAGGAGGAGGAGGTGGCGGTGGAGGAGGAGAGGGAGAAGGAAGAGGGGTGGATTTCAGGAGAAAAGAGGGCTTGACACGGGAGCCAAAGGGATGGCCAATGGCAACGAGAGCAGCGAGGGGCTTGGTGGTCCCATGGCTGCAGTGGTGGCCACGACGGGAGGAATGGCAGTCGGGGGCCCATCGTCGGTCGTGTCCACATACATCAAACTGGTCCTACTGGGTCTGATCATCTGCATCAGCCTGGTGGGCAACCTGGTGGTGTCTCTGCTGGTCCTCAGGGACCGGGCCCTGCACAAGGCCCCATACTACTTCCTGTTGGACCTGTGCCTGGCCGACACCATCCGCTCGGCTGTCTGCTTCCCCTTCGTGCTGGTGTCCATTAAGAACGGCTCGGCCTGGACCTACAGCGTGCTCAGCTGCAAGGTGGTGGCCTTCATGGCCGTGCTCTTCTGCTTCCATGCCGCCTTCATGCTCTTTTGCATCAGCGTGACACGTTACATGGCCATCGCCCACCACCGCTTCTACTCCAAGCGCATGACCTTCTGGACGTGCGTGGCAGTGGTGTGCATGGTGTGGACGCTGTCAGTGGCCATGGCCTTCCCACCCGTCTTTGATGTGGGCACCTACAAGTTCATCCGCGAGGAGGACCAGTGCATCTTCGAGCACCGCTACTTTAAGGCAAACGACACACTGGGCTTTATGCTGATGCTGGCCGTGCTGATCTTGGCCACGCACGTGGTCTACATGAAGCTGCTGCTCTTCGAGTACAAGCACCGCAAGATGAAGCCTGTCCAGATGGTGCCAGCCATCAGCCAAAACTGGACCTTCCACGGACCTGGCGCTACCGGCCAGGCAGCAGCCAACTGGATCGCAGGCTTTGGCCGGGGCCCCATGCCACCCACCCTGCTGGGCATCCGGCAGAACTTGCACAACCAGAACCGGCGCCTGCTGGGCATGGAGGAGTTCAAGGCAGAGAAGCAGCTTGGCAGGATGTTCTACGTGATCACCCTGTTGTTCCTGGTGCTTTGGTCGCCCTACATAGTGGCCTGCTACTGGCGGGTGTTTGTCAAGGCCTGCACCATACCGCACCGATACCTCTCCACCACCGTATGGATGAGCTTTGCCCAGGCAGGGGTCAACCCCATCGTCTGCTTCTTCCTCAACAAGGACCTGAAGAAGGGGCTCCTGGCCCACCTGCCAGCCTGCTGTAGGACTAAACCTCATCTGCCCCGAGAGCCTTACTTTGTCATGTGAGGGGGACGGTGGGCGGTTGTTACCTGGGGAGGGTGTGGAGGGGCGGTGGCAGGGATGTCTGTGAGTGGTTAGGATGGCATGAGGGACCATTTTAGTTGTTGTGGCCTTTGATTTTAAAAAAATTCTTTCCTTTTTTATAAATGGCCTTGGTCAGGAAACAAATTTAAGAGAGGGATTCCTTCTACACACAGACAGAATACGAGACTAAACCAACAACTCAAACAGTCTAACTCAGATGCATGTTTGTATTCTTCATTTTAATGTGGAACCTATGAAACTGGTAGGCAGTCTTTAAACAGGCGAGGCCAAGAGAATGATCATTCTGGGCCTGCTATTGTGAAAGAGATTGAAGTGAGGGTGACAGTTTTTCTGTAGGTTGTGGGGACAACCTGGTCATATTTCTCAGTCACTCCCTCATCTGTTCTCTCAGACCAAAAATGTCAGATGGTCCTCTGACAATTTGCTAGTGAATGACTAATAGGAGAGTGTTCTAGCACTGCTTCCTTCCTTCATCCACTTGAATCAGTCAAACAGAGAAATTATGAGTTTTGTACAAATAGCATATTCAGGCACTGTTGGCTTCATTTGGAGTTTATTTGGGGTTTCTATTACATTCTAATTTGGTCTAACACTTCAGATGAGTACACTATTGGATATGGGAAAATTTTAAAAGAGCTGCCATCGAGAACAGTTTGATCTTGTGTTCATTAGCGTTTAACAGAAATGAGCAGATAATAATTGTGAAGTGCTAATAGGCAGACAGAATTATGAAATGCATGTTAAGCTGATATGTGTAATCACATGATTTCTGAGGATAACTTAAACAGACCAATGCCCCAATCAGTGACAAACTGAGAACTTGAGACCACACAAAAATCTATGATAAATTGACAGAAAATGCTCCATGCTCTTGCCAAATTCCTTTTGCTGTAGGTGGTATTGTTGCAGATGACTGAACCTTAGAATTTTTTTTCTTCAATCTGAATTTTTTTTTAAAGACAGTTGATAGAAAATGTTCATAAAACCTAAACCAGAATGTTTAGATCTTCAGATAGGATAAAGTTCATCACTTCACATGAAGGTCTTTGTAGAGAGGTGGGGGAAAATTCAGCCCATTTATATTTTTGCACACAGGAATTGAGGAATTGATAAATCCTTTTTTTTTCTTAACATGATTTAGACTTGAACCAGAATGCTAACTAAGTGTAGGCCGGGACACAGAGATTGTAATATCTTAAGTGAATGTCAAGCAGAGGTCTGGAACATGATACTATCCCTTCGTGGGTACAAATGTACATTTATTTTAGTTTTCAAAATGCTCTAATGTTGTCTGCAAACAATAACAACAACAAAAACTAACAATAACAATGAAGCTACAGATAACTGAATTGTTATTTCTATTATCTGCATTATGGCCTTACTCTTCGCTCTCTCTCTCAAAACAAAAGGTTTGTTTATAACCAATGCAAGAAAGAGTTGACAGCTGTATGCCTCTGTGTGTTAAAGTAATAAACATAAAAGAGATTATTCCAACGAATGGGGAAACACAAAACTGTGTAATTAATTATTTTCGGAGGACACATCTCTCCCCCTCGCAACCTTAAAAAAAAAAACACCAGTCAAAAACTTTAACAAGGATGGTAATAAAGAAAGAACGCTTGCCGAATTGTAACACAGGAGTGTGCAATTGTGTGTAAAGGACAGAGGAAACTTTAATCCAACATCGACAATGAATGGAATTAACAAAAGCCCTTCCTGGATTATTGTGGATTTATTTTAGACTTTTTGTTGTTGTTTCTTTTCTTATCAGTCAGTGTGGGGGGGGGGGGGGGGGTTGTGTATTGATCTGTGAAAACAAGGATTAAAAAAATGTGTGTGGATTTTGGGGTTGGCTTTTGTTGGGGAGGTAAGGAGGGAGACCGGGTGTGATTTTTTGATAAGCAGAAATGCCTGACAGTGCTTTTTTAGTTGCTTCAGGCAGACTATCTTTTGTAAATTATCTATGACCTCCGTACTATTTAATGTGTATTATATGGACAATGGACTGACTTGGAATTGAGGGGGGGAGAAGGGGGTTCCTGGTCATCGCATTTTTACAACACGTGTGTGTGAGTGTTTCTGTACGCAAGTATGAATGTGCGTATGTTTAGAGGCTAGAGGGATGGAAACAAAGGACATGTGGGAAATAGGAATGGCCAGAAATTTTGCATTTTGAAATGACACTCCTGCAAATGCTTATTCAGTCTTTTTCATCCTCAGCCTGTTCCTGACACAGAGAATTGAATGTGCTAAAACCAATGAGGTTCATTCAAAAAATCTGAGGCGAGTGTCTTCTTAAACCATTCAACTGCAGAGCCTCAAGAGGTAGCCAAATAACATTTTATACACATGCAGTTCCTCTAAATTGGACTACAGAGCCTTCTATCTCAATGGAGATTCTGTTCTTGCATACATGTATGGGAATATGAAGGGTGAAGTCCGTTTGAGCTTGTGTCTTGGGGCGAATGGTTCTATCCACATAGCTTCTATGATTATTGCACTCTTATTAAGTTCCAATGTGTCTCAGTGAAAGGAATAACTTTTATACATGATCCTGGCTTGGGGTTTGAAATTTGAAATACACTGAGTTATGTTGGTCATAGAACTAACATTCTAATACTTTCCGTATTTCTCATTTCTGCCTCTTCTGTAGTGTTTTGACTTTGCAAAAGCCCAAAGCCAGCCAAAACCCAATTTGACATCTGAATGTCTTATTTAATAACTCACTGATTTTACAGTGTGGCTGTAGTTATTATGACTCTGTATGTGGAGAGACTACATTATGGATGAAAAGAAACGTAAAGACAGAAAAAGCTGTCTCAGACACATGTGCAACCACAGTGTTATTATACATTAAATCTATGAAAAGACAAGACTCGTAAGGATAGTCCTATATGTCTCTGAATAGTAGAACAAATCCTGAATCTCAGAACTGAAATACTTTTGGACTTTGCCCTTTAAGCTGAACCACAAAATGTCAAAGCTCCCCCCCAAAAAATCTGCAGTTGAATATCAAATCTAAAATAGCAGAGGTTTGAAGGATACCTATGTAAATGTCTTTGGGCCCCTATATATCTTGGAAGTCAGAGGGTGTGGTTTCCATATATTTTCTGTATTATATAAAAAAATAAAAACTGCCTGAGCTGTTTAAGCACGTCTCTGGCCATTTATGATTTTTTGTCATTGGTTTTTGTAATGAAAAATTAATTTCCTTTGAAACTATTGACAGATTGCAATGACTAAACGTAACACATTCCTTATGTGCAGGAGATAAGAACACATTATCTAAAAGTTAGGAGCTTGTAACAAAGTTATTCTATGCTGTGAATGCAAACATAAGACACCCAAATTCGCCAACCAGTCGTCGAGACATGGCTCCGGTTATAAAACATTGTCAGCTACAGGTAACTGACAAAATAAAAAGGTAACACCAACATAAAGTGTATTTATAGAGTTGGTCCACCACGAGCCAATCAGCTTCAAAGAATCTTGGCATAGACCCTACAAGTATCTGGAACTCTATTGGAGGGATGTGACAAACTCAATAATTTGGGTGTTTTGTTGATGGTGGTGGAATACACTGTCGCAGGTGCTGCTCCAGAATCTCCCATAAGTGTTCAATTGGGTTGAGATCTGGTGACTGAGACGGCTTTGGCATTTGGTTTACATTGTTTTCATGCTCATCAAACCATTCAGTGACCACTCGTGCCCTGTGAATGAGGGCATCGCCATGATAGCCAAAATAATGGCCTGCCCAGAATTTTTAATTGCTTAATAATTATCTCAGGAACCACACCTGTGTGGAAGCACCTGCTTTCAATACACTTTGAATCCTTAATTTACTCAAGTGTTTCCATTATTGGACTCACAATTGTTTTTAGCCCACGCAACAGAAAGAGGACATAACCCCACCCCAAAAGTATGATGTCAAAGGGTTACAAGATACCATCTTGTACAGTTAATACAGTTAAAGGCAGTAAATATACGGTCTTCCTTTCCCATGCGTTATCCATCTTCATAAGGTCACCAAGTTGCAAAGAGTTTACAAAGCCCCAGATTAGCCCACTTGTGGAAAGGTTGGAAAGAGGCTCATGATCAGCTTGCAGAACCGTCACATTAAGTTTCAACTTTTGATGCCATCTTTCCTTTATACTAACTTTCAGCATCAAACTTGCAAAGCTTCCTCACAAATGTATACTGAACAAAAATATTAAAAGCAACATGTAAAGTGTTGGTCCTAGGTTTCATGAGCTGAAATAAAAGATCCCAGAAATGTTCCATATGCACAAAATGCTTATTTCTCTCAATTTTTTTTGCACAAATTTGTTTACATCCCTGTTAGAGAGCATTTCTCCTCTGCCAAGATAATCCATCCACCTGACAGGTATTGCATATCAAGAAGCTGATTAAACAGCATGATCATTACACAGGTGCCCCTTGTGCTGGGGACAATAAAAGGCCACTCTAAAATGTGCAATTTTGTCACACAACACAAGGTCACAAATGTCTCAAGTTTTGAGGGTGCGTGGTGACTGCAGGAATGTTCACCTGAGCTCTTGCCAGATAATTTTATGTTAATTTGACTACCATAAGCCAACCTCCGTCATTTTAGAGAATTTGGCAGTACGTCCAACCAGCCTCAGAACCGCAGACCATGTGTAACCCCGCCAACCCAGGACCTCAACCTCTGACTTCTTCAACTGCGGGATCGTCTGAGACCTGCCACCCAGACAGCTGATGAAACTGTGGGTTTGCACAACTGAATAATTTTTGCACAAACCGTCTCAGGGAAGCTCATCTGCATGCTCGTCGTCCTCACCAGGGTCTTGACCCGATTACAGTTCGGCCTCATAACAGACTTCAGTGGGAAAATGTTCACCTTTAATGGCCACTGGCACGCTGGAGAAGTGTGCTCTTCACGGATTAATACTGGTTTCAGCTGACTGGGCAGATGGCAGACAGCGTGTATGGCATCATGTGGGCGAGCGCTTTGCTGATGTCAAAGTTGTGAACAGAGTGCCCCATGGTGGCGGTGATGTTATGGTATGGGCAGGAATAAGCTACAGACAATGAACACAATTGCATTTTAGTGATGGCAATTTAAATACAGATACCATGACGAGATCCGGAGAACCATTGTCGTGCCATTCATCCACCGCCATAACCTCATGTTTCAGCATGATAATGTATGGCCCCATGTCGCAAGGATCTGCACACAATTCCTGGAAGCTGAAAATGTCCCAGTTCTTCCATGGTCTGCATACTCACCAGACATGTCACCCATTGAGCATGTTTCGGATGCTCTGGATAGACATATACAACAGCGTGTTCCAATTCCCACCAAACTCCAGCTATTTCGCATAGCCATTGAAGAGGAGTGATACAACATTCCACGGGCCACAATCAACACCCTGATCAACTCTATGTGAAGTAGATGTACATGAGGCAAATGGTGGTCACACGAGATACGGACTGGTTTTCTGATGCACGGACCTACCATTTTTTTTAAGGCATCTGTGACCAAAAGATGCATATCTGTATTCCGAATCATGTGAAATCTATAGATTAGGCACTAATGAATTTATTTCAATTGACTGATTTCCTTATATGAACTGTAACACAGTAAAATCTTTCCATGTTGCATTTAAATTTGTTCAGTGTATTTTAATTTGATGCTATCCCACATGCTGTAGATAGATATTTTCTTGAAGATGACCAAAGTTTAAAAACCTTGAATATCTTTCGAATGGTTCTTCAGAGAATTAAATGTGTTATACTGTATATCCTCATTCATCATCATTGATGAGCAACCTGAAAACAACGCTCTAGTCAGCCTATTCATATAATCAAATCCCTGTTCTCACACATGGCCGTTCCACACTAGGGCCATCTGGGTGCTTTGGCTTATGCTCCATTTCCTTAGCCTCGTGTTTCTTTGCCTGTGCTTAGCACCGCTGATCCTCCATAAATTCAGCGAATTCAATAAGGGTCTCAGCATACATCTAACCTACCCTAGCACTGCCACCCTCGCGAGCACACTATCTGACCTCCAAAGGAAAGCAAATGTGTCAGAGCACTGAGATCATTAGCGATCAGGGAATATCTTACTAACAGGGAGCAGCATCCTGACTTTTAACGTGTGTGTGGGGGGGGGGGGGGGGGGGGGGGGGGGGGGGGCATGTGCTGCACATGTGTGGGCATGTGCTGTGCTCACTAATGCCAGTTACTGCATATGCAGCCATGACTAAAAAGCTCCAGTACATATCCTTGAGCCAAGAGCAGAGGCAGCTGTGGCCTGGTGATTTCATCTGAGAGTGGGAGGTGAGAACAGGCAGAGTGGAGGGGACAAGGACAGTGTGTGTCATGTGTGTGGTAACACAGTGAGTAACAAGCACTACTCTTAACTGAAAGACAATACAGGTATTGCGGTCTAAATGTCTACCCAGAGACGTGTCTTATTTTTGCCGTTTGAGCTGACGCAAATAGTTACGCTGCATTTCCACAGGCAGCCCAATTCTAAAATGTTGCCCAATTATTGGTAAAATAGCTGATCTGAATGGTCAAAAGTCCAATTAGTGAGAAAAATATCAGCATTGGACTTTATTTTATAAAACGCAGCCATAACGTCAGGGCAAGTATAAAAGGAAAGTGTACATTTTCAGTTGTTGATCTGAAGTCATAGGAATGCAGTTACACCATCTAGTGGTGTTGTGGTTGTACTAAAATTAATTTGAGATAAAATACATTTTAGGGCAACTACATTTTGCATCAGGTAAATTCTCATTACATTTTCCAGAACAATACATCTGATTAAAACATTTACTTCCATTGTTTTTGCTGGCTGCAAACCTTCACATTTTATCAATGTAATAATGTTACGTGAAAAAACAGAACTGTGTTTACTTTGGCTATCAGAGCTACATGAAAAGTAAAATGACTAACTACACAAAGGATATTTTCAAACTGCTTCACACAAAAATAGGTTAAAAGCATGGAGAGCGGATTCATGGTACTGCTTGCTTGCCGTGAATTGCAGGACAACAAAATGGGAGCGCGGAATGGAATCATTCACATTTAAGAAAAAGCAGGCAGATGGAAAACCAACAAGCACCGGGACAGTTTGATGGGTAAACTAATTCATACCTTATTTTAAGACAAGAATATACAGCACTACTTGCAAGAAGTGTAGAAGAACTGCACTTACCGGTAATTGTAAGTGCAACTGAAAGCATATTAGTATAAAAGTATAATTACACCTCTTAATTACATTACTTTCCACCAACAGGGCTTGAAGCTCAATGGCTGCTTTTACACAGGCAGTCTAATTCTGATCTTTTGCCCAATTGTCGTCAAAAGAGCTGACCCGACTGGCCAAAAGACCAATAAGTGAGAAAATATCAGAATTTGTCTGCCTGTGTACACAGCCTACAAACTTTTGAAATCTCAAACATTGAGAAAATTGACAAACTGACAACAGTGCACTACAGATATACACTGAGTGAACAAAACATTAAGAACATTCCTAATATTGAGTTGCACCCCTCAATTCGTCGGGGCAGGGACTCTACAAGATGTCACACACGTTCTACAGGGATGATGGCCCATGTTGACTCCATTGCTTCCCACTGTTGTGTCAAGTTTGCTGGGTGTCCTTTGTGTGGTGGACCATTCTTGATATACAGAGGAAACTGTTTCGCATAAAACACTGGCAGCTACTACCATACCCCATTCAAAAAGGAACTTAAATCTTTTGTCCTGCCCATTCATCCTCTGAATGGCACACAAACACGTCTCAATTGTTTCAAGGATTAAAAAAAGTATTTCTTTAACCAGTCTCCTCCCCTTCATCTACACTGATTGCAGTGGATTTATCAATTGACATGAATAAGGGATCATAGCTTTTACCAGGTCAGTCTGTCTGTCATGGAAAGAGCAGGTGTTGTTAATGTTTTGTACACGCAGTATATAATCTCTGAAGAAATTCTTAAAAACGCAGATTTGTGAATGTAGATCATATTGTTCATTGTTTCACTAAAATCGTTTACCAACATACTAGATATGGTGATTTATTTTTTATGTCCCCAAACATATCAGTTTTGATATTACCCATGCGCCAATGTGGCTTAAAAGTTAAAGTAAAATAAAAGTAGACAAATATAAAGTCATGTAAAACGCTGTACAACTTTCAGAATTCCCCAAAATATATGATGTGTCTGTTCTAGCTTTGACGTTGCGCTTCCAATCTATATCAGAAGAGATACTTTCGACATGTGTCAGATCCACACCTGCACTCCACCCGAATCCGCTTTTTGGGAGAGCTTGGGAGTCCCGCTAAACTGAAATTTGAGTCCATCCTTGTGCTCTCTGCATCAACTGGATCAACTGCAACGACAATGTCAAGAGCCAAATTCAGCCAAGATAGCCAACACAACTGAGAAACGTGTCATGGTTCTCACCTGCACCACATAATTGCCAAACTGTTTAACAAGCCAAATATGAAAAGCAGTATTGCCCAAGCATCAAACACTAAAAAGCAAAACCAAAGTTTAATATTGGAATTTCCAGTGCTCACTGATTCCATTGCATTATACAATTTCAAGGTGTGTTACTAAAAAGACAAGAGGGTTTACCCAATTGCGCTTGCCTACCTAGCCCTGAAAAGGACTGAGTAGGTAATTTGACACATTTGGTGTCCACTGCCCACACCCACCTATGTAGTTAGTCAATGTAGCTAGTAAGTTAACGGCAATTTCTACTAGCAGCAATGTGTGATGGCAAAATGACGGAGCCCATTCATTTTCAACGGAAGGAAAATGACACGGCTAAATGAGCCAGGTGAAATGTGCAAATCAAAGAAAGCGATGCACATGTGTTTTGGAAAGCTGGACTCCAGCGATATTGAGGCAAGATTGACAATTGATGCTCGGCGTCCTGCCGGTGCTGTATCGGAGGTTGATAAATTAACTACCTATCACGCTGTGGGCCTGCTGCTCGAAAGAGACACCTACATGGTGATCAACTGTTGAAAATCAAGTGACTTTCAGTTGATATGAACTGTTAGTCACTATTAGTAACAGCAGCTGTATTATCTACCTTTAAAGGGATACTGCAGGATTCTGTTTTTTTCACTTACCCTGTCAAATTAACTTGTGGATACCGTTTATAGGTCTTTGAGTATAGTATGACGAAAGTTAGAGCTGGTTTCTTGAGCCAATGCAAACTAGCGTTAGCACAATGACTTCAAAGTACACAGGTACGGTAGCATACGCTATCAGAGACAAAAAATACGGTATCCAGGAGTTAATCCGACTCTGGGTAAAAAAGAAAAACAGCTTCATTGCCAATATCTCTCAGTATCCCTTTAAAGTTTAAAATGTCACATTGGGGTCATATTAGGCAGTGGAACATTACACTTACTTTGCATCTTGTAGTCAAAAGTGAGCTCTTCTCCTGCCCTGATAGAGCGTGTTGAAAATAATGCTATCCTCGGGAGCCTCTCATCCAGGTTGTCTATAAACACATTGTATACTTGCAGGTTGGGGTTGCACTGCAAAACAGAGAAGACAACTTAAAGGTAAACAATTTAAGAAAGGTCCAATGTAGCAGTTCTCAAGATCAAATATTTTCTGGGTAACAATTAAGTATCTCACTGTGATTGTTTTCAACAAAAAAAAATCAACGGCAAAAAATAAACCAAAATAGTTTCTTAGCAAAGGGCAATTTCTCAAGCAATAATTTAGCGTAGACTTTCTGGGAGTGGTCTGAGTTGGGAGGGGAAAACTGATAATTTGCCGTTATTGGCAGAGCGGTTTAGAACGCTTTCTTATTGGTTTATTAAACTAATTTACCACACGTTGTTGTCAGCATGGAAGGCCAAAACTCGATCCCACCAAACAGCTTTTACACTAAAAGGGCATTAATAATAATTTTCACTGTATTATTCCAACCTCAGTGTGGAAATATATATAAAAACACAAATTCCCATTTTTACTGCACTGGGCCTTTAAGGTCAAAGCATATCTACAGCAATCAATGCTATATTTCAGAATAGCCGAAAGCTTATAATACATTTCAGAAAAACACAATTATACTATGATTTTCATTGATGAAAAAAATAACTTTGTTCACTATAAATCTTATTCAGTTAGAAAAATTTGGTGCACTTCTTGTTCTGTATGCGAAAGCATATTACACTGCAATACTAGAACACGTCCATGGGAACTCAAGTGGCATTTTTAACAGCTTCTATTCTTCTGTGTCTACGATGCGTCTGCTTTCACTTGCACATAGAATACCAAAATATACTACTACCGAAAGGTACGACATTGGGCTTAGGCTATTCTGCAGGTATGTTTATTTTAAGGTTAACTCGTATGATAATGTGCCACTCACACTGTGGTTGACAAAGTGGGAGATGTTGCCATGGTTAGCGGCATCCACCGTATAAACGTCCTCCACGTAGTCCAGGTCAAACAGGTAGGTGGCGCCTTGCCGGTCATACAGGTGTCCTCTCTTCTCCGCCTCATCCGATGTGATGATCTGACGGAGGCAGACGAACACACCACTTTAGCAACTGCTCACAAACACCCTGAATGGAAAGTTAAAGTAAGCTTCTGTTAAAAAAGCAGACTCCGACACAAACATTTGTCTAATGTCCTTTGTCCATTACTCTAATCCAGGCGTCTGAGACTGTGGGTCACCCTTCAGAACATCAAGACAACCCCCCCCCCCCATTGCAACTATTTATTTTTCAGTTGTAAATAGTTGTAATGAATCTGTTAGGGAACCACTATTTTTGGCCACTCCATCCCCTCTTTATAATAGCTAGCTATCTGATTTCTTTTCCATTCTTATTACAAGGCATGTCATTGCCCCTTTAAGACATCTGTTACGCAGTTGCACCAAACTTTTTTTTTTTTTTTTAACTGCGCCACAAGTGTAATTTTAGGAGTTGAGAAATAAACATTGTAGCACTGGAAAGCTGGGATACATTTATTAATGTAGCAATCAAAATTTATTTTAAATGACAAATGTATCAATAACCTAATAAACCCTTAAATTATTAAATGCTAGTGCTTCCCTAGGGAGGCACACCTCACACTTTAATCCAATTTCTTTTTGTGACAGAATAGCTAATTCTGGTAAACACAGCGGACATGATCGGCCAATACTTTTTACCCCAAATATTGGCCAATACTTTATACTACTTACCTCTCCAACATACTCCATGACAAAGGTGTTCTTTTTGATGTGCTGTAGTGCACGTACGCCCCAGCCTCGGCCATTCCCAGTCTTGAAGATGCACAGGTCGAACTGAATGCCCTTCTGGACCAAGCGGTTGGAGCAATCAGGCCCGCAGCTACAGCGGGCGTTACACTCGTAGATGGGCTCCCCAGCCCGCACTCGCACCTGGCCCTTGTCACTGTAGGCCAGGCGGTGGAGGGAGGCCCCGGGGCAGCAGCCGCCGACCGGATCACTAAAGCAGTCCTTACACTCACAGCCGACGGCCATCTCGTTGAGCACGATGCCCTCGCCCACCTTATAGTTAGTGATGTAGGTGAAGTCCCTGGGCGGACCGTCCAGGTCCACCTCGTTCAGGACAAAGATGCGCCCCGGGTGGTTACGAGTCTTGTTCAGGTCGGCTTCCCAGCACTGGAGTCTCTTGCGGAGCTTGGCTTTCTGCACCAGGGTCCAGGCCACATCCTTGTCCAGCCGCTTGGGGCAGGTGGTGCGTCTCTTCTTCTGCCTCAGCTCGTGCTCCATGTCCTCGTGGAACTGCGTCATTAGCTTCCTGCACTTTAGGTTTTTGCGGGGCTCCCAGGTGTTGCTCGACTCGGGGTAGCCCTTCCATTTAACCAGGTAGGACTCCTGCTCCTGATTCACAAAAGGAGACATGACTTGGGTTGCATATTATGGCACAAAATATTAAACATTTTATACATTATGCACGCATATAGTCCATTCGAAAAGTATTCAGACTCCTTGACTTCTTCCACATTGTTATGTTACAGCCTTATTCTAAAATGGATGAAATTGGTCTTATTCCTCAATCTACACACAAGATCTCATAATGACAAAGCAAAACCAGATTTTTAGAATTGTTTGCAAATTCATATAATAAAAAAACTGAAATCACATTTACATAAGTATTCAGGCCCTTTACTCAGTACTTTGTTGGAACACCTTTGGCAGTGATTACAGCCTCAAGTCTTCTTTTAGCGCCGTACCGAAGCCTGGCACACCTGTATTTGGGGAGTTTCTCCCAATCTTCTCTGCAGATCCTCTCAAGCTTTGTCAGGTTTGATGGGGAGTGATGCTGCAGAGCTAAACTCAGCAAAAAAAAAGAAACGTCCGCTCACTGTCAACTGTGTTTATTTTGAGCAAACTTAAGGTGTAAAGTCAGCCCCCACCCTCCGATCCAACAGTTCCCAGACGTGCTTAATGGGATTGAGATCCGGGCTCTTCGCTGGCCATGGCAGAACACTGACATTCCTGTCTAGCAGGAAATCACACAGAGCGAGCAGTGCGGCTGATGGCATTGTCATGCTGGAGGGTCACGCCAGGATGAGCCTGCAGGAAGGGTACCACATGACGGAGGATGTCTTCCCTGTAGCGCACAGCATTGAGATTGCCTGCAATGACAAGCTCAGTCCAATGATGCTGTGACACACTGCCCCAGACCATGACGGACCCTCCACCTCCAAATTGATCCCGCTCCAGAGTACAGGCCTCGGTGTAACGCTCATTCCGTCGACAATAAAAACAAATCTGACCATCGCCCCCGGTGAGACCGAACCACAAATCAGTGAAGAGCACTTTTTGCCAGTCCCGTCTGGTCCAGCGACAGTGGGTTTGTGCCCATAGGAGAGATTGTTGCCGGTGATGTTTGGTGAGGACCTGCCTTACAACAGGCCTACAAGCCCTCAGTCCAGCCCCTCTCAGCCTATTGTGGACAGTCTGAGCACTGATGGAGGGATTGTGCGTTCCTGGTGTAACTCGGGCAGTTGTTGTTGCCATCCTGTACCTGTCCTGCAGGTGTGTGATGTTCCGATCCTGTGAAGGTGTTGTTACACGTGGTCTGCCACTGCGAGGACGATCAGCTGTCCGTTCTGTTTCCCTGTAGCGCTGTCTTAGGTGTCTCACAGTATGGACATTGCAATTTATTGCCCTGTCCACATCTGCCGTCCTAATGCATCCTTGCAGCATGCCTAAGGCACGTTCACACAGATGAGCAGGGACCCTGGGCATCTTTCTTTTGGTGTTTTTCAGTCAGTTGAAAGGTCTCTTTAGTGTCCTGTTTTCATAACTGTGACCTTAATTGCCTATCGTCTGTAAGCTGTTAGTGTCTTAACAACTGTTCCACAGGTGCATGTTCATTAATTGTTTATGGCTCATAGAACAAGCATGGGAAACAGTGTTTAAACCATTTACAATGAAGATCTGTGAAGTTATTTGGATTTTTACAAATTATCTTTGAAAGACAGGGTCCTGAAAAAGGGGCGTTTCTTTTTTTGCCAAGTCTATTTTCAGGTGTTTGATCAGTTTCAAGTCCGGGCACTGGGTACTTTGCTCAGTTCCTCTTTCCCTCGATCCTGACTAGTCTCCTAATCCCTGCTGCTGAAAAACATCCCCATGGGATGATGCTCCCACCAATATGCTTCACCGCAGGGATGGTGCCAGATTTCCTCCAGACATGACACTTGGCATTCAGGCCAAAGAGTTCAATCTTGGTTTCATCAGACCAGAAAATGTTATCTCTCGTGTTCTGAGAGTCCTTTAGGTGCCTTTTGGCAAACTCCAAGCAGGCTGTCATATGCCTTTCACTGATGAGTGGCTTCAGTCTGGCCACTACCATAAAAGGCCTGATTGGTGGAGTGGTGCAGAGCTGGCTGTCCTTCTGGAAGGCTCTCCCATCTCAACAGATGAACTCTTGAGCTCTGTCAGAGTGACCATTGGGTTCTTGGTTACCTCCCTGACCAAGGTAACTTTCCCCCCGATTTCCCTGAGCTGGCCGCCCAGCCAAAATGAGCAGAGTATTCGTGGTTCCAAACTTCTACCAATTAAGAATGAGGAGACCACTGTGTTCTTAGGGACCTTCAATGCTGCAGAAATGTTTTGGTACCCTTCCCCAGATCTGTGCTGCTCTACAGACAATTCCTTCAACCTCATGTCTTGGTTTTTGCGCTGACATGCACTGTCAACTGTGAGACCTGAAATAGAAAGTTGTGAGCCTTTCCAAACCATGTCCAATTAATTGAATTTACCACAGGTGGACTCCCAATCAAGTTGCAGAAACATCTCAAGGATGATCAATGGAAACAGAAGGCACCTGAGCTTACCCGATTGAGTCTCATAGCAAAGGGTCTGAATACTTACAAAAATAAAGTATTTTGTTTTTAATTACATTTGCAAAAAAATTATCTAGAAACGTGTTCTCTGTCATTATGGGGTATTGTGTGTAGATTTACTTTTATTTATTTATTATTTAATCCATTTTAGAATAAGGCTGTAACCTAACAAAATGTGGAAAAAGTCAAGAGCAGGGAGGCAAACTGGTGAGGACCCAAAAAAGTGACTTTGTTTTGCACTGAAACATGCAAAACATGACAGCTTTGCACACTCTTAGCATTCTCTCAACCAGCTTCTTGAGGTAGTCACCTGGAAAGCATTTCAATTAACAGGTGTGCCTTGTTAAAAGTTAATTTGTGGAATTTCTTTCCTTCTGAATGCATTTCAGCCTATCAGTTGTGTTGTGACAAGGTAGGTATGGTAAACAGAAGATAGCCCTATTTGGTAAAAGATCAAGTCTATATTATGGCAAGAACATATGAAATAAACAATGAGAAATGACAGACCATCATTACTTTAAGACATGAATGTCAATCAGGAACATTTCAAGAACTTGGAAAGTTTCGTCAAGTGCAGTCACAAAAACCATCAAGTGCTAGGATGAAACTGGCTCTCATGAGGACCGCCACAGGAAAGGAAGACCCAGAGTTACATCTGCTGCAGAGGATAAGTTCACTATAGTTAACTGCACCTCCGATTGCAGCCCAAATAAATGCTTCACAGTTCAAGAAACAGACATCAACTGTTCAGAAAAGACTGCATGAATCAGGCCTTCGTGGTTGAATAGCTGCAAAGAAATCACTACTAAAGGACAGCAATAAGAAGAGACTTGCTTGGGCCAAGAAATACGAGCAATGGACATTAGAATGGTGGAAATCTGTCCTTTGGTCTGATGAGTCCAAATTTGAGATTTTTGGTTCCAACCTCTGTCTTTGTGAGATGCAGAGTAGGTAAACGGATGATCTCTGCATGTGCGGTTCCCACCGTGAAATATAGAGGAGGAGGTGTGATGGAGCTGGCTGGTGACACTGATTTATTTAGAATTCAAGGCACCTTTAAACAGAACGGCTACCAGAGCATTCTGCAGCAATACGCTATCCCATCTGGTTTGCACTTAGTGGGACTATCATTTGTTTTTCAACAGGACAACAACCCAACACACCTCCGGGCTGTGTAAGGGCTATTTGACCAAGAAGAAGAGTGATGGAGTGCTGCATCAGAACACCCGACCTCAACCCAATTGAGATGGTTTGGGATGAGTTGGACCGCAAAGTGAAGGAAAAGCAGCCAACAAGTGCTCAGCATATGTGGGAACTCCTTCAAGACTGATGGAAAAGCATTCCATGTGAAGGTGGTTGAGAGAATGCCAAGAGTGTGCAAAGCAGTCATCAAGGCAAAGGGTGGCTACTTTGAAGAATATAAAATATATTTTGATTTGCTTAACATGATTCCATATGTGTTACTTGTTTTGATGTCCACTATTATTCTACAATGCAGAAAAGAGTAAAAATAAAGAAAACCCTTTAATGACTATGTTTGTCCACATTTGACTGGTACTGTATATACATTCATATTTTATAAAAGAGCAGACCTGCCAACCCTGTCCAACTTTTTAGAGTACCAGACCCAAGCAGCAAATTGGAGATTCAAGTCGTTGTTCACCAGAAGAGTGATGTTTCAGCATATGTAAATATGCCGATTGTATTTCTTTGCAGCGCACACATAATTTCAGATTTTCAAAATTGATAAAATCTTAAATCTAGCGCAAAAGCATTTTAGAAGCATTGCCTCTATAGCTAATACCAGACACTCACTCATTCTTTATCGCAGTCTTCTAAACTCCATTTAATGCCAAGATGTTTATATTTATTTTTGATTATGCTTTTTGTGACGTGGACCATAATTACAGTTAGTCTATCAGGTCATCGTAACGTTACGTGGAAAATACAATTAATGGGACACAGAATTAAATGTAAATCACACGTAAAAATGCGACTTGTTATTTTTTGTATTTGCATTTAATTTCTTTCACTAGCAAATGCGAGTGAACTGCTGGCACTTTAGAGCCCACTGAATGTCCATTTTATGTTCGCTAACGTTAGTATTAAACAATCAGTGTTTACCTTTCCACAACACACGGCGTCGAAAAGTGATTAGGCCATGTGTTTACGTACAGCTGACAGTCAGCAAACTCAGCATCACAACAAACAGGAGGGGCAGACACGGGGTAGCTACGTCAAATAATGATGTATTCATCTCCATGTCTGTTGACACAAACTCCACACATGTCTGTGTGTTGCAGCTCGAGAATCAGGATGTTAGATTTACTCAGTGAATTCATTTTTTTTATTAAAATGTTGAAAAATAAATATCAGGCCCTATTCATTTCTGCGCACTTTTAACTCAGATCTTGTTACCTGCGTACATGGACTAATTTCGTAGTTGGTACACAAAATGTCTTGACAGGTCTGAAAGTGCTTTTTGCATATACAGTTACCTAAGTTGCTAACAATTGGTTAGCCAAAGATGTACTGTTAAGGAGTGTAGGCTAACCGACTCCTTTAATGTCCAAGGACCTTTATATATGTTATGTTCAAAGGTAAACTGGGTCTGGCAGCCAAAACAGCTAAGTACTCCATCTAAATGTGAAACAATTCTCAATTGCGATACTGTTCTAGAACCATAAAGCCCTCTACTTTCATGACACATCAAAATAGTTTATAAAATATATACGTATTGTACACCGTTTTAACACAGTTGCAGCCAACAGGACATCACTTTTCTGGCATCCTTCTTCCATTACACCCAGGTGTTCAGAGACCCTAGATAGCTAATTAAAACAGGTTGGAAATATGACCGTGTGGTGGGCCACGTTAAAAGGTGAATAGTAATTAGTAGACAGAGCGTCGGGACAGCATGTGGGAATATCCCCCGGACTGCAGATATGTTAATAGACGGTATAATGGGCTAACAGTTGGCCACACAAACACAGATTAGGGCTGGGAATTGCCATGGAACTCTCAATACAATATCACACTTATCATACTTAGGTGCCGATACGATATGTATTGCGATACAATGTTCCAAACATATTACTCGCCATATGTCTGCTGCAGAGGGACAAGAGAGAGACATGATAAAAACGAGTTTGGCTCAGTCATTGCAATAAGTGTTGAAAACAAATTGGCTCCCTATTTAAAAAGAAGATTGAGAACAAGGAAAAATAGTGGTGTTTTGGTGCAGGTACAGCCAACTAGCACAGAAATAATATTGCAATGTTGTCAAAATGATATCAAAAATAATATCCTGACTTGTAACTACCGATTTTTTCCCCTCATCACTAATAGAGATCCTATTAAATTACATCATTATATGGTCACATGACTGTAGCTGTAAATTCTGGCTGATGATCTGTTTCCATGGACTGCTTTATGGACTGTGGCTTTAAAAAAAACAAAAGTTTAAATTAATCACCAACTGAAGGTTGCAATTCTTGAGATAACTCCAGGACTTGCCTCAGCCTTCATAGTCCCTTAGAGAATGAATTCACTCACCTTAGACTTCTTGTAGTCACAGAGGTACTCAACCTCATAGTCATCGATGTTATGCTTGTTCACCCGTAGCTGTTTACAATGGAGTCTTTCCCTGCGGCAGACAGCCTGCAGATCGTCCAAAGACAGCTTGCAGGATACGCTACAACCTGCAATTGTAGCCACCATGTTTAGCTAGCTACGTTACAAATAAACGAGAAAAAAAGACATTCAGCTTGAGTATTCTTATTTGTAATTGCAGACACTGCCACAATAAAGACAGTTTGAAGACAGGCAGAAACGGCTCATCCAATAGAAATCCCTGATATCGCTTGTAGGCGATGTCATGGCGAAGGTAGCTAGTTAAGCTCATGCGCAGAAACACGTCACCGGGTATAACGGTTGTTTCGTGCCGAACTGCGCGGAAAATGAAAGCGTGTCAGTGTCACGAGATTGGATTAATAAAATGTTCAACCACTTAAGACATTCCTTCGAATCTAGGTTGTGTCTTTAGATTGAGACAATTAACTAAGGAAGAATTCTTCACTTCTCAAACCACAGCCTGGTCTACTTGGTCTGTTTCGCTAGCGTTCCTGGAAGTCTCGCGATGTTGCGCCTCTGGTTTCAGAAACTGTGGTTCTACAGAACAAGGTCTGTTTTGGCGCGCTAAATGATGTTTGCAAGCAAGTAGGGCTGTCAGAAAAACACGCGAATTTTCATAAAATTGACGCGTCCTAATGATACATAGCTTGCTAACTAGCTAGTTCTTGGGCTACTTTAGTTAGCTAGTAATTACTCCATATCCGCTTGCATTCGTTTGGCTTTTAAAAAAAGTTAACGATATCAACTTCAAGCTGTTAGTACTAAAAAAAAGACCACACAATCCACATGTGCAGATAGTTCTGCCTACTCAAACATCGTTCTTGCTTTAACCTGGCTAGGTAATCTACGACAAGCGTGTGATAAAGGTCGCGGAATTAAGTGTAATATTTTAATTTCAAACAGCAACAATATGCAAGAAACACAACACATATAACTATTAACTTCCCACTCTCCTTACCTTCAAACTCTTCCGCCATGTTTACTGCGCCGCCAAAATTGAACAATCCTTCGATTGGGGGAAAATTCTTTCGAGGAAGCAGCTGTTCTATGCTGTTGATTGGATGCAGAATATTCTAGCGGTATTTCTATTGGAGCAGAAAAAGCTCTGCGACTGCAAAACTTTGCAAATATGTAATCGTTTTGCAAGATCAGCAAGGTATGGAAAAAATAATAGTCAACACATGTTAAGCGAATATTGGGGGAAAAAATAAAACATATCCTTATTTATTAATTAAATAATTTGAAATGTGTAACACTAGAGGGTGCAGTAGACACACCATTTCAAAATTGGCTCTGCTACATGCATGGGAGTTGAAAATCAAATCAAAGTGTATTGGTCATGTACACATTGTTAGATGTAATAGCGAGAGTAGCGAATCACTTGTGCTTCTAGTTCCGATAGTGCAGCAATATATAACAAGTAACCTAACAATTTCACAACAATGATCTAATATACGCAAATCTAAGTAAAGGAATGGAATAGGAATATATAAATATATGGATGAGCAATGACTGAGCGGCTTAGGCAAGATGCAATAGAAAGAATAAAATATACATATGAGATGAATAATGCAATATAAGTAAACATTATTAAAGTGACTAGTGATACATTTATTAAAGTGGCCAATGATTTCAAGTCTGTACGTAGGCAGCAGCCTCTCTGGTAGTGATGGCTGTTTAACAGGCAGTGGCTCGGGTGGTTGTTGTCCTTGAAGATCTTTTTGGCCTTCCTGTGACATCGGGTGCTCTAGGTGTTCTGGAGGGCAGGTAGTTTGCCCCCGGTGATGCGTTGTGCAGACCGCACAACCCTTTGGAGAGCCCTGCGGTTGTGGGCGGTGATGTTACCGTACCAGGCGGTGATACAGCCCGACAGGATGCTCTCAATTGTGCATCTGTAGAAGTCTGAGGGTTTTAGGTGACAAGCCAAAGTTCTTCAGCCTCCTGAGTTTGAAGAGGCGCTGTTGCACCTTCTTTACCACACTTTCTGTGTGGGTGGACCATTTCAGTTTGTAGCCAGAGCAGTGCTTGATTTAGGATGAAAGTAGTGCAAGAGCTGTCTTTTTCCAAGTCTGTCTGTCTAGACTATGTTCACCGAAATTCGCAAATTACATTATGATATAGAGACCTCTGATTATTCAATGTTAAAGGGTTCATACACATTTTATGACTTTTAACCAAATGTTCATGACTATTATAGCCTACAGAGTCTGATCCCATGTAGGTCTACCATCTCCTGCTGTTGTGCCCTTGATCAAGGCAAGGCACTTAACCCCCCCACAAAGTAGAACTGCACTGTTAGTCACATGTTGTCAACCCTCCATCTGGATAGCTCCTGGGTGTGCAGGCTTGGCTTTTGATCCAGCTCTGAAATACCCAAGTTCGCTTATCAAGGTCGTGTTGAGCAGATTATGTTTAGGCTACAATGTCGTTAGAGCAGGGCTTGAACAAAAGCCTGCACACCCAGTAGCTATCCTGGAAGATGGTTGCCACTCTTGACATAAAATATTGCATTACAACATCAATATTTTTGGCTATCTTTATAAAATGATTCACTCATTGTTTATATATAAGGCAAAAAATATTAATGTTTCAGGGGAGATCTATGCACAGCACGTTATTTGTCAATTATGATATTTGTAGAATATTTTTAACATTGTCGCAATTATGACTATTGTTTGGAGGGGAATCACAGCTTTCCAATGGTGCAGATTTATTTAGGTCAGTGGAAAGGCGACAACTACTTGAATGATTGGCTAGCTGCTACAAGTTATGTTTTGAATTGGCTATCTAGATACTGTCATTATTGTATACCTGCAGCTGAAATGTTGAACTCTCCTCTTAGGCAACGGCCCACTTGCACTGGCACACACAGATACGCACTGAAGAGTCATTCCGATAACGGTTGATATGTAGATTTTTAAGTGATTGATAATATTTAAATGTGTCTAAATGAATTACATTAACAAAAGTATGACACTAATTTCCATTACTTTTCATAACCTTACAAACCCTAATTTGACAACTTGGAACAGCACATCATGCCCATTCAGGTTGGCGTCTTTTCAATATGCACA
Organism: Oncorhynchus kisutch; assembly: GCF_002021735.2. Taxonomy (NCBI): domain Eukaryota; kingdom Metazoa; phylum Chordata; class Actinopteri; order Salmoniformes; family Salmonidae; genus Oncorhynchus; species Oncorhynchus kisutch. Next base: position 52,162,075 of record NC_034190.2, on the reverse strand, counting down.
ATCTCGAACAGCCTACTGTCATGCACAGATTCACAGCCTCGCAGCAAATAAACTTGAACAATGCCGAATCAGAAAATGAATGCCCGCTCCCCATAGTGCCCCAGAGTGGAGGTGTCATAATACCCATAAAACAAATGGTGGGAAAATGATTGGAACCATTTCCCTGTTTGACCTCTAGGTTTTATGGGTATTATCATAGCCGCGAGAACTAAACTCAGCAAAAAAAGAAACGTCCTCGCTGTCAACTGCGTTTATTTTCAGCAAACGTGTAAATATTTGTATGAACATAACAAGATTCAACAACTGAGACAAACTGAACAAGTTCCACAGACATGTGACTAACAGAAATGGAATAATGTGTCCCTGAACAAAGGGGGGATCAAAATCAAAAGTAAGTCAGTATCTGGTGTGGCCACCATCTGCATTAAGTACTGCAGTGTATCTCCTTATGGACTGCACCAGATTTGCCAGTTCCTGCTGTGAGATGTTACCCCACTTCCACCAAGGCACCTGCAAGTTCTCTGACATTTCTGGGAGGGAATGGCCCTAGCCCTCACGCTCCGATCCAACAGGTCCCAGACGTGCTCAATGGGATTGAGATCCGGGGTCTTCGCTGGCCATGGCAGAACACTGACATTCCTGTTATCAAAGTGAGGGGTATCAATGTACTTCAGAGGGAAGGCTAGGCCAGAGGCATACTGTGTGTGTGGTTTGAGAAGCTCATGGAGCAAATACCATCTACTCCAAGGAACAGATTCTATTAGTGTTTACTTTGTATTCAATATTACATTAAATGTACCCATTAAGGTAATCAAATTGATTTCAAACTCCAAAGGTTTATTGTAAGTTTTGAGAGAAGGCATGAGAGACTGATGAATACCTCTGAAAGTATTGTGTAATAGGCTTTAAAAAACAAAACAAAATGTACTGAGCATGCTCAATATAAAATGTAGGCAAGAAATTATGGGTAGAACAAAAATATCCTACCACACCATTAGCTACCATCTTCATTCAGCTGAGGAATGAATAAATGCATGATCTCAGTCAATATACATAAAAATAAAAACTGGGCAAGGTACTACCTCAAGCGGTGTGGTGTCTCTCTTCCATTTCCTGTAGGTGACCCATGTTGCTCTCCTGTTAGGAGATTCCAGGACAGTCCATTCCATAGTGTCATACAACAGTAACATCCCTAGACTCCGCAAAGTTGATGTCAGCAGTAACAGTCAGTTTGGACAGCTCCAAAGTGGCACTTTCATCAGTTACCTTCTCTAGCATCATCTTTTGATGTCTGGGTTGAAGAGGGAAAGGGAAGCGATCCAGGGAGGCGTGTTTGATCTTACAGAGGCTGTCCTCGCTGCTCTCACTGTTATAGTCGGGATTGGAGACACCAGCGCCACACCAGCCAGGCCAGGGGTTCTCCCTGAGTGGCACCACGTCCTCAGTCTGAACTGCCTTCTCCAGTAGCATGCCTCTGTGGGGCCTCTCCTCCAACCCAAAGGCCTCCTCCGGACTGGGCTCCACCTTACGGAACGTGTGGCGGGCAAAGAGGCATATGCAGAACATCTCCACAATCACAGAGTAGTGGTAAATTACTGAGAGAGGAAGAGAATAAAATAGATGTCACATTGATCATTTCCTAATATGCATTTCTCTCCACTGTAACAATATTGACATGGAGATGATATCGGGAGGGAGATGTATGGGGGATAAATTCCATCACGGTGCACTTACGCTGAGAACGCATGAGAACAGAGAAGGGAGGGGAGCAGGGCACCACCTCCAGGGCCCCCATGGTCTCCAGGATTCCATTCTGTAGGCCACACAGCACCAACACTACAATGATACAGACAAACTTGGCCCTCAGCCCATAGCCAGGCAGAGCCTTTTTGGTGGCCTTGTAAAACAGCAAGTGGCCATAGAAAGACAGGAAGGTAGACACGCTTATGATGGCATTCACGTACACATTGGGATTGACAGAATCCACCTGTGAAAAATGACATGGGTATGGTTTAACAAATAGCAGCATCTACTTGTATAATTAACTCATTGATTTATTAACCACGGGCTCACCTGGTTAAATTAAGGACACACAGAGAATGGTTATAATGCAAATATGTCTTGCAGCATATGCTTGCCACTCACATGTTCATAGTCATACTGCTCATCTGTCCAGAGGACCAGAGTGACAAAGAACAGGATGGTTCTGACCACAGACAGTTGAAGCACAGCAGCCATCATCCACCCCAGGCTGGTCCTATGGAGGGGTAGTGGGGTGGGGGCGATTACAGCGATATATTGTGTATTTATCATTAATACGATAATGGCAACTATATTGTGCATTTACCAATATTGCGATATGGGGCAGTTACAGCAATATATTGTGTATCTATCATTATCACGGTACGGCAATATCTTATGAATCTATCATTATCGCGATATAGATGTGCACACTGGGGATGAGGACATCCATTGGTAAAGTATCTGTTGATCGCTATCATAGGGAGGCAACAGCAGCAGCAACATGGGAATGGATCTGGAGAGCCCTGCTCTCCAGCTAAGATCTCCAGCATGCGGGCCTTTCCCCCAAAGAAGTCTGTGATGAGCCCCATAAACTTTAGCAGAGTGATTGAGTGGTACCTTGAGAGAAACAGACAGACGGAGAGCTAGTTTGTTTTACTGGAGGTTTTTAGCACAGAATGACGTGAATAATTTTTCCGCAAACTTTAAGTTTGTACGCAAACATTGTGATGGTGAATAAAATGGTTGTACTCGATACTTACAGAGAAGCTATGAAATTACAAAGTGAGGAGGAGCGAGGAACATACAGTGCAATGATTGAGGTTAATCCAAAGACCTGACCGAAAGAGAATGAGTGAAGTTGGACAAAATTTACAAATACTTATCCGATAAAAAAAAACATGTGTGGCAAAAAGGAGGTGTCCCTTTACCGGGTACATGCCCAGTATCCACAGGTAGAGGCACCGGCGTCTGGAGGAGGGCACGTGACGCAGGAAGAAGCCCACCTCTTCTAGGAACAGGGCCAGAATGATCACAGCAAAACCGGCAGGAATGATAAACAACCAGAGCTCATCCTTGACCACTGAGGACAAACACACAATACATGGACTAGTGGTGGGACAGATCATATACAACACAGACTAGAAGGGCTGGTGTAGCAGAGGATGACTAAGTTATCACTCAGAATCTAAGACGGCAAACACTAATATTGCACATAGACAAAGCATTCAAAACAGCATTGCGCAGTTTTGGGCATTTTTTCACTTTCTGGTGCCTTCAAGCACAGACCTATCACACAGAACCTAATGTGTGTCAGATCCAATGAACAAAAACAAATAAAGTAATCTCTGGCCAGTCAATAACATAACCAATATAGTTTGTGTGAATGCATAAATGCTGGTCTTACCCCTGAACAACTCCCATGACAGTGGGATCTCTGCTCCTAACCAGCTGCAGTTGTCTCCTCTCATCTTCTCAGGGAGTACAGTTCCTACTACCAACAAACATCACAAACGCCAGACTCATGAATAGAACAGAATCTAGAGTAGGCTTTCTATAAAACCAGATATCCGTCACATTTTAGGAGGGACAATAAAATTTCAACTGGCTGACCTCCTATAGAAAGACTGATTGTTTTTCTGCTCTCCGAAGACGGACACTTGGTGAGTGTCTTGTCAGTTCCATGTTGAGGTGGCATCATTGTCTGAACGTTTCCTTTCCGATAGCAGTGAGTAATGATTGCCTAAACACAGGTAAACGAACCGACAGGTAGGGAGCCAAGTCCACTCTGGAATGTGTCAACTTGTGTTGTTTCTGAACCGACCATGAGGGGATCCGTGGTAAAATATTGTCTGAGACAAGAAATGATAGTAAATAGTCTTTGTGCAGGACACTTAACTGTTATAATAAGCATAGTACTCTTTTAAATACTTAAGATTAAAGCTGCAATATGTAACTTTTTGGGCAACCCGACCAAATTCACACAGAAATGTGAGTTATAGATCTGTCATCATTGAAAGAATGTCTAAGAAGATCTGTTTTATTTCTATGTTTCTCTGTCTTTCGTTTTTGAAACGTTTACTTTCGGTTTTGTACACCAGCTTCAAACAGTTGAAAATAAAATATTTTTGGTTATGGAAAAGATATTTCACAGTGGGTTTAGATGGTACAATGATTCTCTACGCTATACGTGCTTGTTTTGTCACAACCTGAAATGAAGTGAACTATTCAAATTTTAGCAACCAGGAAATGACAGAGCTATTTCTGCAGTGCAGCCTCATCTTCTTGATGTACTAACCATAATATTCATGTGGCATTTTAAATTATTCAATTAGCAGCAAAAGACTGTACAATACTTTGCAATCTGCCTGACCCTTGATGAATAAATACTGCAACTAGGACGTGTGTTTTACCATCCATCAAATAAACCCTTCATTTATTCATGTGTAAGTAGGGCAACAGAACTAGAAAAAAAATAGCCTTTTATTAGGAAAACAGATACAGTTGAAAAAAGTACCTCCATTGAGAACATAATGTATTATATAAACATCACTGGCCAAATATACTGTATAATGAACAAACAAAAAAAATCATAGTGCTACTGATATACACAGATACATCAATATTCCTATAGCATTGTGTGTGATCAAACTACAAAGCCCTGAAAGAACAGTAGCCTTTACAGAAACCACTGATGAATCTTCCGCCTACTGCTGGTTCTCAATCTCAACAGTGTGATACATCATGGCATTGAACTAGTGAGTGACTGGTTCTTAAGTGTTTACCAAACAAACGAATACAGCAAGACCCCGGTAAACAAAGCAGCATTCTTCCAATCATGATGGAGTGGGACAATCATCCTGGCCCCACACTAAGCTACTCTGTGTCCATTAAGTCTTCACCCACACCAGCCCATACCAGGTAAGATGGCCCACCCGTGAGCTAAGGGTTCTTTTTGAACCAGGCTATAGTCTTCTGTTCAGTCCAGACCTTCCGTCAAATGAGATCACTGAATGAGGCGGTAGAATACCCTGCAGGCGAAGACCAGCCAGTGGCTGGCCCAGCTCAACTCTGACCACTTCTGAATGCTGTGGTTGGTCACATAACCCTGAGGAGGAAGAGGACGACAATGGTGACTAAATTTGTAGAAGTAAAACATTCATGCAGTTCATGTAGACCACTGTTAATTATTATGTTCTCCATTAACTTGGCCCCAGGCAGCAGTAGCAGTTCTTTGGTGTATCTTACCTTCTCTGCAGCCAAGTTTTCTATGTCAGCGTCAAACAGGGAGCCCAGGTATGTCAGATGGAAGATGGCCATGGCACTGAAGGTCATGTTGATCCCATACACCCATAGCTCCTACAAGAGAAGCAGACCATTCACTACACCAGGGCGGTGTTCTGAATCCCCAACTTTCTCCATGCTATGTGCACTAGCTAGCTCACTCCCCCCACTTGGACCAATTTAATATAAGTGATACGATGGCGCCGAAGAACATGGCTGACGTTTTACATTCTCCAAATCAATTGTGCAATTTTGTTATTTTTTTGTGTTTTCTGTAACTTATTTTTTTAACTTGTGTACATAATGTTGCTGCTACCGTCTCTTATGACCGAAAATAACTTCTGCACATCAGAAAAGCGATTACTCATCGCAGACTGGAAGAAACTTTTTTCTTTAACGAGTCTGACGAGAAGGATATCCTGCTTTCAATGGAGCAGGCCCAGATCCAAGCCTTCGGCGTGAAGAAAAGACGCCGGGAAAGGGGACGCAGATCAGGGATCCTTCTGAGAATCCAGACGCAAGCGAGTAAACTCCCAATGCCTTCCATTCTCCTTGCTAACGTGCAATCGTTAGAAAATAAAATTGATGACCTATTAAGATTATCCTGCCAACGGGACATTAAACTGTAACATCTTATGTTTCACCAAGACGTGGCTGAACAAAGAAACTGACAATATAGAGCTGGCAGAATTTTCAATGCACCCCCGGCAGAACAGAGACGCTACCTCTGGTAAGGGGTGTCTGTCTTTATGTCAATAACAGCTGGTGCGCGATGTCTAATATGAAAGAAGTCAAGGTATTGCTCGCCTGAGGTAGAGTACCTTATGATAAGCTGTCGACCACACAATCTACCAAGAGAGTTCTCACCTGTATTACTCGTAGCCGTCTATTTACCACCACAAAGCAAAGCGGGCACTAAGACCGCTCTCAACCAACTCTAAGGCCATAAGCAAAGAAGAAAATTCTTACCAGAAGCAGTGCTCCTAGTGGCCGGAAGTTTAATGCAGGCAAACTTAAATCTGTTTTACCAGCATGCCACGTGAAACCAGGGGGGGGACACACACACACAAAAAAACAATCATAGACCACCTTTACTCCACACACAGATGCATACAAAGCTGTCCCCCACCCTCCATTTGGCAAATCTGACCACAATTCTATTCTCCTGATTCCAGCTTACAAGCAAAAACTAAAGCAGGAAGTACCAGTGACTCACTCAATACGGAAGTGGTCAGATGACGCGGATGCTACACTACAGGACTGTTTTGCTAGCACAGACTGGAATATGTTCTGGGATTCATCCAATGGCATTGAGGAATACACCACCTCAGTCATCGCCTTCATCAATAAGTGCATCGATGACGTCATCCCCACAGTAACTGTATGTACACATCCCAACCAGAAGCCATGGATTACAGGCAACATCCGCATCGAGCTAAAGGCTAGAGCTGCCGCTTTCAAGGAGCGGGAGAATAATCCCTCAGACGAACCATCAAACAAGCAAAGCATCAATACAGAATTAAAATTGAATCCTACTACACCGGCTCTGACGCTCGTCGGACGTGGAAGGGCTTGAAAACTATTACGGACTACAATGGGAAACCCAGACGCGAGCTGCCCAGTGATGCGAGCCTACCAGACAAGCTAAATGTCTTTTATGCTCGCTTCGAGGCAAGCAACACTGAAGCATGCACAAGAGCACCTGCTGTTCTGGATGACTGTATGATCACGCTCTCAGTAGCCAATGTGAACAAAACCTTTAAACAGCTCAACATTCACAAAGCCGCTGGGCCAAGCGGATTACCAGGATGGATACTCAAAGCATGCGCGGACCAACTGTCAAGTGTCTTCACTGACATTTTCAACCTCTCCCTGACCGAGTCTGTAATACCTACATGTTTCAAGCAGACCACCATAGTCCCTGTGCCCAAGGAAGCGAAGGTAACCTGCCTAAATGATTACCGCCCCGTGGCACTCACGTCGGTAGCCATGAAGTGTTTTGAAAAGATGGTCATGGCTCACATCAACAGCATCCTCTCGGAAACCCTAGACCCACTCCAATTCGCATACCGCCCCAACAGATCCACAGATGACGCAATCTCAATCGCACTCCACACCGACCTTTCTCATCTGGACAAAAGGAACACCCATGTGAGAATGCTGTTCATCGACTACAGCTCAGTGTTCAACACCATAGTGCCCACAAAGCTCATCAGTAAGCTAAGGACTCTAAGACTAAACACCTCCCTCTGCAACTGGATCCTGGACTTCCTGATGGGCCAACCCCAGGTGGTAAGAGTAGGCAACAACATGTCTGCCATGCTGATCCTTAACACAGGAGCCCCTCAGGGGTGTGTACTTAGTCCCCTCCTGTATTCCCTGTTCACCCACGACTGCGTGGCCAAACACGACTCCAAAGTCCTGGATGTGACAAACACGACTTTGTTGGTGTCCACATCACCAACAAATTGTCATGATCCAAACATACCAAGACAGTCGTGAAGAGGGTACGACAAAACCTTTTACCTATGCATAGTCACTTTGCCCCCACCTATATGTACAGATTACCTCAACTAGCCTGTACCCCTGCACACTGACTCCGTACCGGTGCCCCCTTATTATAGCCACGTTATTGTTATTCTTATTGTATTACTTTTTATTATAGCCTACTTGGTAAATCTTTTTTTCTTCTTGTACTGCACTGTTGGTTAAGGGCTTGTAAGTAAGCAAGCATTGTATATAGCGCATGTGGCAAATAAAGTTTGATTTGAATATGCAATTAACAATAGGGTCTCTTATGGAATGCACGGTCAAAATATAAAATATAAACATGGGTGTTAAACAGTCCTGGATGTGACAAGCATGTACCTTCTGGTGTTGATGGCAGCAATTGGTGGGACACTGTTTGGACAGGATACAGGCGCTAAAAATGGCTGCCAGCCTCTCCCTCAGAACTGACAGAAGATGGAAAGACAACTAAGGTGATGCCAATGCAAAACCAGTGAGCAGGTGAATGTGAAAAGCAGATAGAAGTAACTTTACCATGTTCCACATTAGTGATGAAGCCAGCAGCACGGCCCCAAGATGGAAACTCATGCCCTAGAAGAAACAAAATGTCAGATTGGCTTCGCAACAGAGGAAGCAACTCAACCAACACTTCACTTTGGCCTCAGCCAGAGGGATCAGGCAGGGACATTTTCAAAATCATACTAAAAACACAGAGCAGTATTCAAGTGCGATGGTGACCTTTGAGTCATCACGTAAGATGAATTCACTGAGTTGGTTGACTCATACTCACATGTAGCAAGGCACTGGCTGTGTAAGTCACAATGATGGAAGGAAATGTGACAAGTTTCAACACATTTTTTAAAACATCTGCAAAACAAAATGGGGGAAAGACACAGTAAACAGTTGACATTTTAATATCGCAAAAACATTCTAACCTGGTTTGGTTAAACAAGGCCTATAGTTTTAACATTTCTATCTTATCTAGAGGTCGACCAATTAAATCGGCATGGTCGATTAATTAGGGACGATTTCTAGTTTTCATAACAATAACGGTAATGGGCATTTATGGCCGATTACATTGCACTCCACGAGGAGATTGCATGGCAGGCTGACTACCTGTTACGTGAGTGCAGCAAGGAACCAAGGTAAGTTGCTAGCTAGCATTAAACTTAACATAATCACTAGTTAACTACATATGGTTGATGATATTACTAGTTTAACTAGCTTGTCCTGCGTTGCAAATACTCAATACGGTGCCTGTTAATTTATCATCGAATCACAGCCTACTTCGCCAAACGGGTGATGATTTACCAAGCGCATTTGCGAAAAAATCACTGTCGTTGCACCAATGTATCTAACCATAAACATCAATGCCTTTCTTAAAATCAATACACAAGTATATATTTTTAAACCTGCATATTTAGTTAAAAGAAATTCATGTTAGCAGGCAATATTAACTAGGGAAATTGTGTCACCTTTCTTGCGTTCTGTGCAAGCATAGTCAGGGTATATGCCGCCTGGCTCATTGCAATCTGTGTGAAGACCATTTCTTCCTAACAAAGACCGTAATTAAATTTGCCAGAATTTTACATGATTGTTACATAACATTGAAGGTTGTGCAATGTAACAGCAATATTTAGACTTATGGATGCCACCCGTTCGATAAAATATGGAACGGTTCCGTATTTCACTGAAAGAATAAACGTTTTGTTTTGAAATGATAGTTTCCGGATTTTACCATATTAATGACCTAAGGCTCGTATTTCTGTGTGTTTATTATATTATAATTAAGTCTATGATTTGATATTTTATAGAGCAGTCTGACTGAGCGGTGGTAGGCAGCAGCAGGCTCGTAAGCATTAATTCAAACAGCACTTTCCTGCATTTGCCAGCAGCTCTTCGCAATGCTTGCGGCACAGTGCTGTTTATGATTTCATGCCTATTGTCACATTCTGACCATAGTTCTTTTGTGTTTTCTTTGTTTTAGTGTTGGTCATGATGTGAGCTGAGTGGGCATTCTATGTTGTGTGTCTAGTTTTCCCGTTTCTATGTTTGGCCTGATATGGTTCTCAATCAGAGGCAGGTGTTAGTCATTGTCTCTGATTGGGAACCATATTTAGGTAGCCTGTTTCGTGTTGGGTTTTGTGGGTGGTCTTCTGTCTTCGTGTGTCTGCACCAGACAGAACTGTTTCGGTTTTTTCACATTTGTTGTTTTGTATTTTGTAGTGTTCACATTTATCTTCTTTATTAAACATGATGAACACTAACGACGCTGCGCTTTGGTCCTCTCCTTCGTCCACAGAAGAAAGCCGTTACACCTATCAACTCCCGAGATTAGGCTGGAAATATTATAGTGCCTATAAGAACATTCAATAGTCAAAGGTATATGAAATACAAATGGTATAGAGAGAAATAGTTATTTTGGAATACAACCTAAAACTTCTTAACTTAATATTGAAGACTCATGTTAAAAGGAACCACCAGCTTTCATATGTTCTCATGTTCTGAGCAAGGAACTTAAGTGTTAGCTTTTTTACATGGCACATATTGCACTTTGACTTTCTTCTCCAACATTGTTTTTGCATTATTTAAACCAAATTGATAATGTTTCATTATTTATTTTAGACCAAATTGATCTTTATTTATGTATTATATTAAGTTAAATTAAAAGTGTTCATTCGGTATTGTTGTAATTGTCATTATCACACACACACAGACATACAAATAAAAATCGGCCGATTAATCGTATCGTTTTTTTGGGGTCCTCCAATGACATGTATCGGCGATGAAAAGTAAATTGGTCGACCTCTAATCTGTTTATAATAAATTGAGTTGTAATGATGCTTACATATGTTGAGCCAGCGAGACATGGGATGTTCCAGGAGGTCACCACTAGCACCATGGACCTGGGCAACTCCACATTGAGAGGCTTAACCACTTTCAGATCCCTAAAGACACATTTTGTGCATGAGTCTATGCACATGCAAACACACATTATTTTCACATTACTTAAACTACCTAAACTAATATTACAATAGGCACATACACATTGCGTTACTATCCAATCACAATATTGCAATTATAAACATACACTTAGTTAAAAGGGCAAATTGATAATATACTGACTGAACTATAGATTTTATGTATTGAACTCACCATTTAACATTGTCCTTGTCTTCAGTAAAACCTACTCCTGCTAGCACAGTTGTACTTTCTCTAAGGTGGCCAACAAAGTAGTTCCTGAAGTGGAAGGATATAGCATTCTCATAGGCGTGGAGCCACCTGCACACAGGGGAAAAACAGACAAGATAGCTCTAAGATACTGTTTATAGCCTTTTCTCATTTCAGCAATAATGCAATAGCATTATGCACTGACGCCATCTTGAAGTGTGATCTACTAGGCTAGGACTTAACTACTGCTACTACCAGTTTTTGTCTAAAGAACTTTCTTCGTCACGATAACCCTTATCTTGCTTTTGTGCCTCTTGGAAGCAGAGAAAGTCAAATCAAATGGAAATCACTAACAAAGTTGTACTACATTCACATGTCGAAACAGCCCTGACAGAGATGGCATGACCAAGGAATTGCTCAGTGAAATGTGCACTCACGTGCTCAGTCCTCCGCCCCCGTGGATTGGAATGAAGTAGGGGAAGAGGTATGGGGCAATGCAGTTGGATATCACCAAGCACACCTGGCATTTGACCCAGCTCACTGAAAACATCTGGAGCCAGGCCAAAGTCTAGGGGCCAGAAAGACCATGTAAAAAAATGACAGATTTTAGCAGCCATTTTTACTTAAGCAGCTATATTGATCTAAATATAGTGAAAAGTGGTGTCAACTTTTTGCACAAGTGCAAACAATTAGTAAATATGGACCAATATGTTATAAGCCTATATGCGAAATGTAAACTCAGGTACTATCCAGGCATCTAGTTAGCTTTCTTTCAACAAATTCACTGAGAACACATTTCTTTGCCTCTTCAGCTGTGGCTTACCAGCTTGTGCCTCTCAATGGCCTCTTTGTAGCTTGAGTAGCTGACCCAGGGCCCAAAGATGACAGTGCCCACAAAGAGAATGTAGTCTGTGAACTCCAGAGAATTGGGAACAGCAAGCACAGTGCCTCTGTCCAGGTCAAAGGCCAGAGAAATGCCCTTCATGGCCCACACCATCCGAGAACCTGGGGAATTGCGGATGACAGGCAAAGCATGGACAGTGGTTCCATCAGTAAGGCCTTGAATTCAATACTACAGGAGGATGTCTGTGGCTGAAACTATAAAATCATACTTGTCTCACACTGCCTTGCCATCCAATCGTTCAATATTGTTCAATGTATTAAATGATGTGTTATCAAATGTAATGCTTCATAGAAATTCAGGAAAATAAAGTTCAGATTTTGTGACAAATATGGTCTTTGCAGGACTTTTACCTCTAATTTTATGCCAGGTCACTGTGTTAATCATATGCAGCTCCCTGTAAGAAAACAATATGAGAAAACAGTTGGAGGATGGTGCCAGCACCAATGCCTATCATAGAGCATTAACTATAGATGGAGTTAATTATTCATTACCCCATGAGTAGATAGATGAGGATGGTGGCGGAGAGGAAGATTCTTCGGCTGCTGAAGTGGCGGTTGAGGAACAAGGCAGAGTAGCAGAGCAGACTGAGCAGTAACACCCACACCATGGACTGCTCAAAGAACAGGTAGAGGGCATATAGACCCGCTGCCACTGAGCCCAGATGTTTCACAGAGGACAAGAGACCTACTGGAGGACAGGCAATACTAAATACAGGTATACCAGGCTGGCACCAAAGGTTTTTGTAGGAATTGGGCTGCTTATAGGTCTCGGTATGGGACTTATTTATCTGTCACCATTACATGTGTCCCATACACAGCAGATGGCTTCATGGCAAAGTATAAATTACATGACTCAGTCTTTGGTTGTGTTCCCCCTGCTCAGATGTTGCATGCGTCAACCAATGGTCGCGGGCCACTTCATTTACTGTGCCGTTGGGCACCAGATTGCTATAACATAGGTATTTTATTTATCAGCTAAACACATCCTATCCAGGCGTTGTAAAATCTGGCATGTGTCAGCAATGCCTGGGCAGAGGAACTGTATCCCCAAAGTTGGGCACATCATCTGTGTTATCCCCCTATTTCAGCCACACGTGTTTCTGACGGGTGTATAAAATCGAGCACAATCTCCATAGACATTGTCAGTAGAATGGCCTTACTGAAGAGCTCAGTGACTTTCAACGTGGCACCGTCATAGGATGCCACCTTTCCAACAAGTCAGCTCATCAAATTTCTGCCATGCTAGAGCTGCCCTAGTCAACTGTAAGTGCGGTTATTGTCAAGTGGAAATGTCTAGGAGCAACAACGGCTCAGCCGAGAAGTGGTAGGCCACAGCTCACAGAACAGGACCGCCAAATGCTGAAGTGCGTAAAAATCCTCTGTCCTTGGTTGCAGAGCTTACTTCCGAGTTTCAAACTGTCTCTGGAAGCAAATGTTCCGACATATAGTGGAAAGCCTTCCCAGAAGAGTGGAGGCTGTTATAGCAGCAAGGGGGGAGACCAACTCCATATTAATGCCCATAATTTTAGAATGAGATGTTCAACATGCAGCTGTCCACATACTTTTGGTCATGTAGTGTATCATGTTATTGGTCAAGTGAACTCACCCAGCCTACAGAGGAGTCGACAGAGCAGGCAGAGCAGCAGAAGCTGCCAGACCTGTTCCACTCCCTGCTGGGACGTAGGCAGAACACAGCTCTCCGCTAGCTCTTGGAAGAACTCTATCCTGCTGAACTCCATGGTGTAGCCTCAAATATGCCTGGCTCTCACTGGAGAAACATGAAAGCAATGTAGCTGTAAGTGAGTGATCAGTGTTAAAGTCACAATATGGCACAGCGGTTTAAGGCACTGCATCTCAGTGCTACAGGCGTCACTACAGACACTCTGGTTCAAATCCAGACTGTATCACAACTGGCCGTGATTGGAGTCCCATAGGGCGGCGCACAATTGGTCCAGCGTCATCCGGGTTTGGCCGGTGTAGGTCATCATTGTAAATAAGAATTTGTTCTTAACTGACTTCCCTAGTTAAATAAAAAATAAAGTGTAAGATTTCCTACTGTTCAATTGTCAATGTAATTTCAATTAATGCCCTGGCTTTCTTGTGTATAACTTATTATGCATTATAAGTTGGTATAGTCCCAAAATTTGGTCATTCTTTACATTGTATACAGCATATCCATCCATTTACATAGAAAAAAAACTAAAAGTCCCTTGTCTGTCATGAATACCGAATAAAGTTATATTTGAACTTACTCTGCCGATTGTCCGTGGGGTGGGTCCTTCAGCTGGTTGAAATGTTAAACAAAATATACTCAGGAAAGTATTATTAAACCGAATTCAAAACATGGGTCTCTGTGTGTGGCAATCACGATGTGTTTGCTCATAGCCTAAGGCATGTGTAAAAGATAAGTACATGTACGCGACGCATGCATACAAACCAAAGTCTTTACATGGTTTTGCACATGTGCCAGGTGATAGACATTTTAACCGCAGTACCGGCACTCTGAAAAATTGGTTCAATTATCATTTCAAACAGCTGAAGGACCAACCGCACAGACAACCGGTAGATAATTGGTAGCACAGTCTGATCTATTAGGCAAGATACCTCATCCCCGTGTCTCTACTTGCACATCTATCACTCCAGTATTAATGTTGAATTGTAATTATTTTCACCTCTCGGGCCTATTTATTGCCTACCTCTCTACTCTTCTACATTTGCAGACACTGTACATACATTTTTCTATTTTTGTGTTATTGACTGTACGTTTGTTTATGTGTAACTCGGTGTTGTTTTTGTCGCACTGCTTTGCTTTATCTTGGCCAGGTCGCAGTTGTAAATGAGAATTTGTTCTCAACTGGCCTACCTGGTTAAATAAAGGTGAAATAAATATACAATTAAAAAATACCCCTAGGTTGTATAATCATGTGCTACTCCATGATTTTGTGTTGTCAATAATGTACAATGCGAGTAAATTTTCCCAGCCACATTCCTGTTACAAAAGTGTCAGGGTCAAACTGTTGACATGAAAAGATTGTTTCTCTAAAAACGGTCATTTTTAACTAGGTTTTTTTCCTGTTATGTCAGTGGTTGCAGGGTTGGAAAAAACTGACTTGGAGCATATTTCTCGAGATAATGTTGCAAGGCAGAGGCAGCAACCCATTGACAAATAACGTAATCTAGCTAGTAGAGATTTAGTCGTGCCAACACTCGAAAACATTTGTTTTCCGACTCTTCACATGCGGTTAACGTACACTGGCTACACTGTCCAACATGGGACAGTGTGTCACAAATTATAGAACAGCAAAAAGGTTTTTAAATCCCAAACCGCCCCTACCAAATTGCTCGGAGGGCCCTCTGTTGTCACGTGTTGCCAACGAAACTGAGGGTGCATTCAAGAGAGTGGCGAGGGCATCAATACATCTCGAAGGGATCAATAAACTCAAACTTCAGTCGTAACATGAATGATACAATTCATGTTCCAATTTTAAAGAATAAAATGAGCATACATTCAAATGAACAAGTCCCCCTCTCGTTTTACAATATATAATTGTCAGTAACAGTTAAACATTTAATTTGGGAGGTATTTCATCTGTTACATGTGTCTCGAAATCAGACATAAGCAAATGCACGTGGTATATAATAAAGGCACACCTCCATTTTTGTAGGCACTAACTCCTCCATGGTTAGTTGGACAAAGCCTATGGGAAAATGAATGGAGTTTTGTAGGGTTTAATTTAGGGATGCATGATATATCTGTGAACATATCGGAATCGGACGATTTTAGCTAAAAATGCCAACATCAGCTAAAAATGCCATCATTGATATCAGCCCGATGTCTAGTTTAACAGAGATGTGCAAAACCGATGTCAAAGCTGACGTGCATACAGTACCTACATAACGTAGGTACATGAGTAGGTACATGACGTAATGACGCCATGTAAAATGTTGCGCTACACTTGCAACACAGCATTCCTAACCTAGCCCACAATGTCTGCTGTGTGGATCGAGCAATCAACAAGTCGAGCAGTCATTTGAAAGAGTAAGAACATTTCAGCAAGACAACTCAAAGACAAAATCCATTAACGGCAAGATAATCAACCATTTTCTGTCGTGGGTGAGGTTGGCTTTCACTGACTGGTCAAGCACCGGTATACACTACCAAGTGCGCTATTTTTCAGATGTTGCCCAACCAGAGTTACGCAGTAATAGCATCGCTGCGATTAGCTTCACGACTGACATTTGGACCAGCGATATCAGCCCCATGGGCATGCTGAGTCTGACAGCACAGTGGGTCGTCAAGGACTTCGTATTGAGGAATGTCGTATTGCATGCTCATGAATGTGCTGCTTGTCATACCGCTGCTGCCATTTCAATGGCATTTGAGAACATGTTTGAAACATGAACACGCTAGCTAGGTCCATTCGAACAACAGACTCGAGAAATAACCTCATAAACTGTGCCTGCAGCAGACATGATACCCTCGGTCATGGCATTGAAACGCCTGCTCAGCAAAATTACCGACACAGGCTATGAACAAGCATTTGGGTGGCATTCTCTCTTTACTGTGTTGCCACCATGTTCGTTGCTATGTACAAGGATCGCTACTTCGATGTAGACAAGAAACAGGGTATACGTGAAATGTTACATACACAGCTGGACAAAATGGAAATGGACCCAGTTACAGTGTGCATCGAGGAAGAGAGGCCACGGACAGGCCGAGCTGAAACTTCACTGCTTGACATCTTATTTACAATGACAGCCGACCTCGGGTCAAACCCAAACGACGCTGGGCCAATTGTGCGCCACCCTATGGGACTCCCAATCACGGTCAGATGTGATACAGCGTGGATTCACTGGCACTTTAAACAATGCTACCTAATATAATGTTTACATACCCTACATTATTCATCTCATATGTATACGTATATACTGTACTCTATATCATCTACTGCATCCTTATGTAATAGATGTATCACTAGCCACTTTAACTATGCCACTTTGTTTACATACTCATCTCATATGTATATACTGCACTCGATACTAGAAGCACAAGCATTTCGCTACACTCGCACTAACATCTGCTAACCATGTGTATGTGACAAATACAATTTGATTTGATTTGATTTGATTCGAACCAGGACTGTAGTGATGCCTCCTGCACTGAGATGCAGTGCCTTAGACCGCTACATCCATGTGTGTGTGTTAACTATTTAACTGTACTAGAATGCTTAAAAGGCTGCTAAAATGTTAAATATCGATGGTCAGTATCGTTTTGTTTTTTTTGGCAAGGAAAATAACGGATATCGGTATCGGCCAAAAATGTAATATCAGTGCATCACTAGTTTTATTGAACTCTGAAAATAAGGTTTTTGGTAAACACAGGCTTAGGAGATCGGAAACATTTTGTTCTATGAGAATCTTAATCAGCTAACTTCACTTTTTGTGAATTTTGAAGCATTTATGGACAGTCGTGGCCAAAAGTTTTGAGAATGACCCAAATATGAATTTTCAAAGTCTGCTGCCTCAGTTTGTATAATGGCAATTTGCATATACTCCAGAATGTTATGATGAGTGATCAGATGAATTCCAATTAATTGCAAAGTCCCTCTTTGCCATGTAAATGAACTGAATCCCCCAAAAACATTTCCACTGCATTTCAGCTCTGCCACAAAAAGGACCAGCTGACATCATGTCGGTGATTCTCTCGTTAACACAGGTGTGAGTGTTGATGAAGACAAGGCTGGAGATCACTCTGTCGTGCTGATTGAGTTCAAATAACAGACTGGAAGCTTCAAAAGGAGGGTGGTGCTTGGAATCATTGTTCTCCCTCTGTCAACCATTGTTACCTGCAAGGAAACATGTGCCGTCATCATTGCTTTGCACAAAAAGGGCTCCGCAGGCATGGATATTGCTGCCAGTAAGATTGCACCTAAATCAACCATTTATCGGATCATCAAGATCTTCAAGGAGAGCGGTTCAATTGTTGTGAAGATGGCTTCAGGGCGCCCAAGAAAGTCCAGCAAGCGCCAGGACCGTCTCCCAAAGTTGATTCAGCTGCGGGATCGGGGCACCACCAGTACAGAGCTTGCTCAGGAATGGCAGCAGGCATGTGTGAGTGCATCTGCACACAGTGAGGTGAAGACTTTGAGGATGGCCTGGTGTCAAGAAGGGCAGCAAAGAAGCCACTTCTCTCCAGGGCAAAACATCAGGGACAGACTGATATTCTGAAAAAGGTACAGGGATTGGACTGCTGAGGACTGGGGTAAAGTAATTTTCTCTGATGAATCCCCTCCGAATAAAAACTTGTCCGGAGAAGACAAGGTGAGCGCTACCATCAGTCCTGTCTCATGCCAACAGTAAAGCATCCTGAGACCATTCATATGTGGGGTTGCTTCTCAGCCAAGGGGGTGGGCTCACTCACAATTTTGCCTAAGAACACAGCCATGAATAAAGAATAAAACCAACACATCCTCCGAGAGCAACTTCTCCCAACCATCCAGGAACAGTTTGGTGACGAACAATGCCTTTTCCAGCATGACGGAGCACCTTGCCATAAGGCAAAAGTGGCTCGGGGAACAAAACATCGATATTTTTGGTCCGTGGCCAGGAAACTCCCCAGACCTTAATCCCATTGAGAACTTGTGGTCAATCCTCAAGAGGCGGGTGGACAAACAAAAACCCACAAATTCTGACAAACTCCAAGCATTGATTATGCAAGAATGGGCTGCCATCAGTCAGGATGTGGCCCAGAAGTTAATTGACAGCATGCCAGGGCGGATTGCAGATGTCTTGAAAAAGAAGGGTCAACACTGCAAATATTGACTCTTTGCATCAACTTCATGTAATTGTCAATAAAAGCCTTTGACACTTATGAAATGCTTGTAATTATACTTCAGTATTCCATAGTAACATCTGACAAAAATATCTGAAGACACTGAAGCAGAAAACTTTGTGGAAATTAATATTTGTGTCATTCTCAAAACTTTTGGCCACAACTGTAAACAAAAAAAGGTTCATAAAGGCCATAATTCACAAAGGTAATGTGAACTGACTGATATTATCTCATGGAACAAAATGTGTAAGATCTCCTAAACCTGTGTTAACCCCAGAACTCATGTTTTGTGTTTATACCAACACCCTATTCTTTCCACACTGACCACGTTTACATGCACACCAATATTATTTGGGATACTTAAGTGGCTTATTCTGTTTTTGAGTTGAGGCACATAAACGTCATATATCGTTTACAATAACCAGAAAAGCTTGTATCTCGGTTATGAGAAACTCTGATAAGAGGCCTGGCATATAATGATCTAAGACGGGATACTGTGGCATGTTAACATCTTATCCTGTTTACTGTTTTTGCAGTCTGCACAGGCTCAGTTTTGCATATGGATCTTGTGTGATGATGTTGTCATCTGATTGTCAAACAAATCACTTCAAGAAGTAGTTTACCTGTGCAGTTCGATTCACCATAATAATTTAGCCTACTATAATTCATTTACTATCACTTAAATGAAGTTTCGGGCTTGTAATTTCCGACATTTGGTAGGCCATTTGCTTGTCAACTACAGTTTAATACATGCAGCTTCTATTCTGTCATAACTTGTCGCTCCAGAAGACTAATAAAGTAGTGGTCAACAGAATAATGTATTAAATCTATAGAATAAATGCATTAGTAATCTAGTTAACACTGGTAAAGTTGTCTGTTTTGTTTAGGGATTGGGGATAAAATGCAGAAAGATTGGTCCGATGCAAATGTCCAAATGTCATCAGTTTGACCATTAAGGAAATGAAAAGCTGAAAAAACCAGGAAACACATTTCTGATAAGACTTCAGTTCATCTTGGGTGCACATGTTGTGTGGTTGAAGTACTATCTGCTTGCATAACAGTGTCAAAGATAACACATTACACACATTACACTCTGTCAGGAGGAATGGGCCAAAATGCACACAACTTATTGTGGGAAGCTTGTGGAAGGCTACCTGAAACATTTGACCCAAGTCAAACCATTTAAAGGCAATGTTACCAAATACTAATTGAGTGCATGTAAACTTCTGACCCCACTGGGAATGTGATGAAAGAAATAAAAGCTTAAATAAATCATTCTCTCTACTATTATTCTGACATTTCACATTCTTAAAATAAAGTGGTGATCCTAACTGACCTAAGACAGGGAATTTTTAATAGAATTAAATGTCAGGAATTGTGAAAAACTGGGTTTAAATGTATTTGGCTAAAGTGTATGTAAACTTCCGACCTCAACTGTACATGTAATTTCATTACATATTAACCATATATCGATGGCATAATTGGCATGTGATGATCTGTAGGGCCGTGATCATTGACCATTTACATTACACAATAGGTTTGATGCGTGCGCTCCAAGCCGGCTACGCGGTAATAACTATGAACAATAACTGATGGCCCGCTCTCCCGATCGCAACAGATAGTTCAGATGAAAGGTAACAGAGTCGGTGGACTTATGTGCATTCATGGATGCACATCATTTATGGATTAGACGGAGTTAAGGAAGAGAAAGCAGCGAGATCGGACGATGGCGATTTCCTCCTTTTAATGAGTTGAGATCAGTCGGACATATCACCTGACCTAATTAATGCGCCCCTGGCCCAGCTGAGCAAGTGGCCATGAATTAAAGTGGCCATGAATCCACCAACTCCATGGGCCTTTTCTAGAGTAACAGACAGGTACATGACCAACAGCATGGTCAAGCAAGTTAATGTTTCCAACATTTTTGGACCACTAAACAACTATTGATTTAGAACTACAGAGAGTTACCAGTTGCAAAGAAAACAGGAGCTGCCTCCACTATTCCAGCACCATTTCAACATCACCAAATCACCTCTGCTTAGTCTAATACCGTGACAAATGAAACAGAATAACATGTATCCAATCAAATTCATAATCACAAAGATAAAAATCATAACAATCATTCATTATTAACATAATTAGGTAATTCAGCAATTCAGTTCAATAAGAAGTCAATAGGAATCATCCTTGAGTCATTTAGGTTCGTAACTATTCCTCATAATCATAAGAATAATACAAATAATTCAATCAATGATTGGTACCAAAAACTATTTAGTCCAATCAACGTAAGCTAAATATGATGTTGTGTTCTCTGTCCATAGCTTATGCCTTCCCATACCATAACACCCTTGCCACATTGGGGCACACTGTTCACAGCGTTGAAACCGCTCGCCCACACAACGCCATACACATGGTCTGCAGTTGTGAGGCTGGTTGGATGTACTGCCAAAATCTCTAAAACGACATAGGCCTCCTATGGCTTATGGTAGAGAAATAAACATGGCATTCTCTGGCAACAGCTCTGGTCGACATTCCTGCAGTCAGCATGCCAATTGCACGCTCCCTCAACTTGAGACATCTGTGCTGTGGCATTGTTTTGTGTAACAAAACTGTACATTTTAGAGTGGCCTTTTATTGTCCCCAGCACAAGATACACCTGTGTAATGATCATGCTGTTTAATCAGTTTATTGGTATGCCACACCTGTCAGGTAGAGAGATTATCTTGATGTAAACAAATTTGTGCACAAAATTTGTGCACAGAATTTGAGAGAAATAAGCTTTTTGTGTGTATGGAACATTTCTGGGATCTTTTATTTCAGCTGATTTTACATGTTGCGTTCATATTTTTGTTCAGTATAGATAGAACGTGGCGGCCCTGCCTGCCTATGGGGAAAACAAACTGTGGGTACCCCATTGGCTCACAGCATAAACTTGACCTTTTTCAAGTGCAATTTTCTTGTCACCTGCTTGTTTTAGTCAATTACAAAACAACATTTTACAACAACAGTACAACAAAAGTTAACTTTTCAACATTGCTTGCTCCCGAGCATTCTCACTACTAGAAAATGTTTATTATAAGGCTTCCCTCATGCCCCTTTTCGTGATGGTGCTACCAGCCATATGAGTGAGTGCTACCAACTGGCTACTGACCTGAACATTAAGTTAGCCAAGACTAACAACACAAATAGACTATACAGCTACAAGTAGTGGGTGGAGTTACAAACAGACTAAACAAGTTAAATGTCCTACCTGTGATCAAATGTTTTTCACACACATAGCTACTTGTAGCCTACTTGGACACCAGGTCCCCACTCTCCCATGCCGAATAGCCTGAAGCCACAGGGCTCTTCACGCAGGCTCTATTTCCCTATGTGGGAGCATTGTGAACCATAGGTCAGGATTTTTCACATTGAACAACACAGCAGCTTTTCGGCATCTTTTGTTATCTGTATAACAAAACATCCAGAGGAAGTTGGCTCTTTTACACAGGCGGGTAATAGGTTTGTGTTTTGTTTTGTGGGCGTGTTCGAGGGGTTTATACCAATAAAACCTAGCGGTCAAACAGGGAAATGGTTCCAATCGTTTTTCCACCATTCATTTTTCCGTTGGGGATAGTAGAAACACTTCAAATAAAGGCTGTTTCATGTAGGCTGTGTAAATCTATCTAGGACAAGGTGACTTTACATTGTCCTGTTGAAAAACAAATAATGCTGTGGTAGCCATGCTGGTAAAGTGTGCCTTGAATTCTAAATAAATCACTGACAGTGTGACCAGCAAAGCACAACTCCACCTCCTCCTCCTGCCTCACGGTGGGAACCACACATGCAGAGATAATCTGTTCACCTACTCTGCGTCTCACGAAGACACGGCGGTTGGAACAAAAAATCTCAAAGGACAGATTACCACCGTCCTAATGTCCATTGCTCGTGTTTCTTGGCCCCAAGCAAGTCTCTTCTTCTCAATGGTGTCCTTTAGTAGTGGTTTCTTTGTAGAAATTCGACCACGAAGGCCTGATTCACGCAGTTTTTTCTGAACAGTTGATGTTGAGATGTGTCTGTTACTTGAACTCTGTGAAGCATTTATTTTTGCTGCAATCTGAGGTGCAGTTACCTCTAATGAACTCATCCTCTGCAGCAGAGGTAACTCTGGCTCTTCCTTTACTGTGGTGGTCCTAGCTAGTTTCATCATAGCATTGATGGTTTTGCGACTGCACTTGAAGAAACGTTCAAGTGCAGTTGCTATTTGACCAAGAAGGAGAGTGATGGAGTGCTGCATCAGATGACCTGGCCTCTACAATCACTCGACCTCAACCTAAATGAGATGGTTTGGGATGAGTTGGACTGCAGACTAAAGGAAAAGCAGCCAACAAGTGCTCAGCATATGTGGGAACTCCTTCAAGACTGTTGGAAAATTCCTCATGAAGCTGGTTGAAAGAGTGTGCAAAGCTGTCATCAAGGCAAAGGGTGGCTACTTTGAGGAATCTAAAATCTAAAATCTATTTTGATTTGTTCAACACTTTTTGGGGTTACTACATGATTTCATATGTGTTATTTCCTAGTTTTGATATTTTCACTATTATTCTACAAAATAGTAAAAATAATTCCTTGTGTCCAAACTTTTGACTGGTACTGTGTATTGATACCCACACATGCAATCAGAGCCAGCCCTAGCCTTTTGGGGGCCCTAAACAAAAATGGAAGTTAAAGAGTTTGTTTCCTGCAATTCTAACACATTTTGCCATAGGGTGGAGAGAAATGTTTGCAGTTTTTAATATGATATCTAAGTAAGAGTGACTAACAAAATCAATGTGTTGCCCCTGGTCGGTAATTCGACCATGATTACTTCACATTTAGATAGCTGACTAGGCTAATTTACAAATCCCATGTTTTTTTGCTGACATGTGTGAGTGACTGTCAGTGACTGACATAACAAAAGAACAACTGCTGATGCACAACCAAATTTCCAAATTGCCCCTTGTGTACTCTATTTCTTTAACTCCCAACAGTAAGTTGAGACCCAGACTGAGTCTCGGGGAATTGGTCCACGGGCCTACAAAAGTTGGGCCGCGCCGCCAGTTCCCCATCCCTGCCCTACATGACAAGGCTGCTCAACCTGTGAGTTATGGACTGCCACTTTTTTCAAACTAATGTTACCGTTACCTGTGTGTACCATGTTACCTGTGTGTACCATTTTACCTGTGTGTACCATTTTACCTGTGTGTACCATACTGACAGCACTGGCGGTCTTACCATAAAATAATTATTTTAAATCAGTTTGTTGTTGGATAATTCTCGTATGTTGTGTTTTAGTGAACATTTTTAATTTGTTTCAAATAATTCAGTCTTAGATGCTATTGATACTATGTCATGTCCCCTTATTGAAATAAAACTGAACTTTTCCCTTCATGACAGATTATGAAATGTCTTTGCATTAAATGTTCTACTCAATTGTGCACTGCACTACCAACCTAAGAAACAATGAAAAGCAATATTGTTAGTATGTTAACAAAAATTACTTGTAAATGCATAATTTCTATACCAGTGTTCACCACTGTAAGCTTCAGACTTCAATTTTTTTTGTCATAGAGAAATGAGATTGAAACTGATACAGAAGTGGAGGGAATATAATTTCTCCCTTCATCTCCTCTTTCCTTCTTTGAGCCCTGGGCAGTATTGGTTTGTTTTCCCCTTCTTTTGTTTTGTTGTTTTTCTGTCTCAGGAGTAATTCACCAGGCCTTCTGTCTTAATGCCCAGGGCCGATCCTCTTCTTCCATCTCTTCTTATTCTAGGAGCATATGTCACTGAGATTAGGCAGTGCTCTACTAATTAGAGGCTCCTATTGTGGCAGGTTTCTCTTTTCACTGCGGTAGTAGTGTTTGTTATAATTGTGTTGGTGGGGGAACAGTGCAAGGCTTGCTGTGCTGGCAGAAGGTTTTTTATAGGACTCTTAGTGAGTTCACCTCCAGGTGGTCGGCCCTGTAGACCCACTCCTTTGCACATGTTTGTTTGTTCTGTGTTTAGAACAGTCAGGCTCTGAAGAGGTCCACGTTTCACCTTTCACCTCCTCTTTCCTGGTGAGAGAAGTTTGTCAGTGAGCAGTAAGAGGGAACATGGACATGTAACCCTGTCAAGAATACTTCAAATTCACACAGATGCACATGTATACATTCAATATATACTGAGATAATGTATGTTTAAGCCTGTTGCTCATGCAATGTAATCAATTATATGCAGGCGATGTGTGATTATTAGGGTTGTTTAATTGAGTTGTTCTATGTTGGCAGTGTCTCCCCTCACACTTTGGGAGAGGCACAAGTGGCACATTCAACTCCAGTAAATAATCAAGCAGCCCTTTCATTCTCTTCAAGAGGTCAGCCCTGTTCCAACACCTGAGCTCCCACTGGAGGAGAAAGAGAAGCCCCCCGGGAAGCCCCACCTCTGTTATCATGCACCTCTGTGTGGACAGGCAAGGGTCAAAGAAATACCCGTGCGAATGCCCATCGTGAAACTGCTTCTCTCTACTCGACCAGAGCATGACCTGGAAGTGCTGCCCAGTGCCCCCAGCACTCTGGCAGAGGTGTACTGTTTCCCTGTGATCTCAAGGGGTGAAACTAGAGGAAAATCTGTATCAGCAAATGGTGGAAAGTGAGTTATGATCAGAAGACAGGCTACAGTGTTTCAAATCTTTCATTATTGTATAACGTTAAACATTTTTGAAAGCATTAATACATTTTCTCAATCTGTGCGATCTAGACATAAACATTTATCCACCCATTCTAATACTGTATATGAAAACATTGTATGCAATATTGTGTTGTTTATTGTGTTATTTGAGGGGTTAGATTTGTGTGTAAAAAATAAATCTTGGAGCATGCATGGGGAAACATTTATATTTTAGTCATTTAGCAGACATTCTTATCCAGAGCGATTTACAGGAGCAATTAGGATTAAGTGCCTTGCTCAAGGGCACAATGTCAGGTTTTTCACTTAGACGACTTGGGGATTTAAACCAGCAACCTTTCAGTTACTGGCCGGATGCTCTTAACCGCTAGGCTACCTTCTGCTGAAACATTAATAACAAACACACAGAAATGCCCATTTTGGGCATCACGAGTAGTGCAGTGGTCTAAGGCAGTGCTGGCTGTGCTACTAGAGATCCTGGTTTGAGTCCAGGCAGGGATGTTCTTGTCCCATCGCGCACTAGCGACTCCTGTGGCAGGCCATGCACAATGCACGCTGACACGGTCGCCAGGTGTACAGTGTTTCCACCGACACATTGGTGCGGCTGGCTTCCGGGTTAAGCGGCCGTTGTGTCAGGAAGCAGTGCGGCTCGGCTGGGTTGTGTTTCGGAGGATGCACGGCTCTCGACCATCGCCTATCCCAAGTCCATACGGGAGTTGCAGCGATGGGACAAGATACCGTGAAATTGAGGAGAAAAAGGAGTAAAAACTAAATGTATAAATAGAAATGCCAGTTTTGAACTACTGTTCAAAATATATACACAGATTTACTCATTTTAAGTATTTTTTTCATTTGTAACAATTTCATAATCGATATCTTAAAATGTCAATGGCAAGGATGACAGCCATAGAAAGCTGGTTATAATCTCACACAATTGACCTCTTAGTGCATAAGTATGGGGGAGTCCGTACATCACCTCACCCTCCATACATGATCTATATACCATTAAAGTCATTTGGATACAGATGCCAACTCAGCCCAGCTAGTTGGATGAGAAGGGGGGGGGATCAGCACACCTGGTTAACGATCTACGGGTGCCTGATGGCCTATACACCCAGTCCTTTGACCCTGTGGCATGGCGACAGGAATGTATATTTCAAATGACCATGGATACTTCGGAAGGTGGGCCGGTGTCACTCAATCTTTGAGGATATCAGGTCCAACAGTGATAATATCTGGGCTTGAGCAGTCTGCAAGTAGATTTTATATTTTTCCAGAGGCTTTATTTTTTAAGGAGGGGGAATGGGGGCAGCTGTATTGCCGGGCGAAAGAAACAAAAATGATCAGAACAGGAAGTGAGTGTGCTTAAATAGGGAGGTATGAATAGGGGTGCAAAGTGGGGTCGGGAAGGGGGGCACTGAGCTGGATGGAAGGGTGTATGAGGGCAGGTGGCATGAACATCTAGAAGAAGGCAAATTGTCTCATTGGGAAGCTGCGGGATTAATAAAAACAGAGGACTGTTGGCACATTGTCATATTCATATTTTGGGGAATATTCAGAGGTGAAAATTTTCCGCGGGAATTAACGGGAATATATGGGAATTAACAGAAATATATGCAAATTAATATTAATACCATTTAAATGTAGATGTTTTTTGCATTGGATATGTTCACCATATCATATGGAGACAGCAAATCCTTCCAATAGAAATAAAAAACACTTTAGTTACAAATTAACTTTAATTAAATGACTCTTCACATGGGATGATTTTACTGAACAACAAAAGAAAGGGAATATTGAATGATCCCCAATGATCCATCGCATCTCCCAAAAACGTTTTCAACATACATCTGTAAAATGATAGTCTAGAAACTAAAGCTTTGGTTGTCTTCCCCTCAGGCTTCCATGTTTTCTCCCTGGACCTCCTCAATGTCCACATCTTGAACATCAGACTCCGAGGCCTCATCTTCACTGTCACTTTCCAACCTTGTTGATGGATGTCTCGCTGTCAGCCTCAAAAATGCTCACATTTTCCCAGATGGCCAACAATTTTTCAACCCTTATATTGGTCAGCCTGTTGCGTGCTTTGGTGCGTGTGTTCCCAAACAAGGACCAGTTGCGCTCTGAGGGGGCTGATGTTGGTGGGATTTGGAGGATGGTGGAGGCAACAGGGGAAAGAGCCTCAGATCACAAGCCCCTTCCAGCAGGTGGCTGATGAGATATGTTGGCACGGCTGCCATATTGCATTTCCATCCCAAAGCCCTTGCTTGGAAGTGTACTTTCAAGAACCTTGCCCTCATCCAGGCCAAGGTGGCGAGACATGGTAGTGATGACACCATTGGCCTTGTTGATCTCCGCACCAGACAGGATGCTCTTGCCAGCATACTTGGGGTCTGACATGTATGCTGCAGCATGTATGGGCTTCAGGCAGAAGTCTTCACGCTTTTTGATGTATTTCAGAACTGCAGTTTCCTCTGCTTGGAGCAACAGTGAAGTGGGCAGGGCAGTATGGATTTATTCTCTTACATCTGCAAGCAGAGTCTGAACATCAGACAGGATGGCACTGTCTCCCTCAATCCCTGCAATGGCTACTGCTATAGGTTTCAGGAGTTTCAGGCTGCTTACCACTCTCTTCCAAAATACATCATCCAGGAGGATCCTCTTGATGGGTCTGTCCATATAAGCAGACTGTGATTTGACCATTTCTTGGAGAGACTCCTTCCCCTCCAGGGGACTGTCAAACATGATGACAACACCACCCCAATGGGTGTTGCTGGGCAGCTTCAATGTGGTGCTCTTATTCTTCTCACTTTGCTTGGTGAGGTAGATTGTTGCTATAACTTGATGACCCCTTCACATACCTAACCATTTCCTTGGCTCTCTTGTAGAGTGTATCCATTGCTTTCAGTGCCATGATGTCCTTGAGGAGCAGATTCAAGTCATGAGCCGCACAGCCAATGGGTGTGATGTGAGGGTAGGACTCCTTCACTTTAGACCATGCAGCCTTCATGTTCGCAGCATTGTCTATCACCAGTGCAAATACCTTCTGTGGTCCAAGGTCATTGATGACTGCCTTCAGCTCATCTGTAATGTAGAGACCGGTGTGTCCGTTGTCCCTTGTGTCTGTGCTCTTGTAGAATACTGGTTGCAGGTTGGAGATGATGCAGTTAATTATTCCTTGCCCACGAACATTCGACCACCCATCAGAGATGATTGCATGATTGATGATTGCTTTCTCTATGATTTTCTTGACCTTCACTTGAACTCTGTTGAACTGCATCCAGCACACTGTAAAGTCCATTGAGAATAAGAACACCTCCTCCCAGCTGCCCACTGCACTGAAGATAGGAAACACTGTCACCACTGATAATTCCACCATAATTGAGAATTTCAATAAGCATTTTTCTATGGCTGGCCATGCTTTCCACCTGGCTACTCCTACCCCGGTCAACAGTACTGCACCCCCAACAGCAACTCGCCCAAGCCTTCCCCATTCCTCCTTCTCCCAAATCCGTTCAGCTGATGTTCTGAAAGAGCTGCAAAATCTGGACCCCTACAAATCAGCCGGGCTAGACAATCTGGACCCTTTCTTTCTAAAATCATCTGCCCAAATTGTTGCCACCCCTATTACTAGCCTGTTCAACCTCTCTTTCGTGTCGTCTGAGATTCCCAAAGATTGTAAAGCAGCTGCGGTCATCCCCCTCTTCAAAGGGGGGGACACTCTTGACCCAAACTGCTACAGACCTATATCTATCCTACCATGCCTTTCTAAGGTCTTCGAAAGCCAAGTCAACAAACAGATTACCGACCATTTCGAATCTCACCATACCTTCTCTGCTATGCAATCTGGTTTCAGAGCTGATGGGTGCACCTCAGCCACGCGCAAGGTCCTAAACGATATCTTAACCGCCATCGATAAGAAACATTACTGTGCAGCTGTATTCATTGATCTGGCCAAGGCTTTCGACTCTGTCAATCACCACATCCTCATCGGCAGACTCGACAGCCTTGGTTTCTCAAATGATTGCCTCGCCTGGTTCACCAACTGCTTCTCTGATAGAGTTCAGTGTGTCAAATCGGAGGGTCTGCTCTCCGGACCTCTGGCAGTCTCTATGGGGGTGCCACAGGGTTCAATTCTTGGACCGACTCTCTTCTCTGTATACATCAATGAGGTTGCTCTTGCTGCTGGAGAGTCTCTGATCCACCTCTACGCAGATGACACCATTCTGTATACTTCTGGCCCTTCTTTGGACACTGTGTTAACAACCCTCCAGGCAAGCTTCAATGCCATACAACTCTCCTTCCGTGGCCTCCAATTGCTCTTAAATACAAGTAAAACTAAATGCATGCTCTTCAACCGATCGCTACCTGCACCTCCCCGCCTGTCCAACATCACTACTCTGGACGGCTCTGACTTAGAATACGTGGACAACTACAAATACTTAGGTGTCTGGTTAGACTGTAAACTCTCCTTCCAAACCCATATCAAACATCTCCAATCCAAAGTTAAATCTAGAATTGGCTTCCTATTTCGCAACAAAGCATCCTTCACTCATGCTGCCAAACATACCCTTGTAAAACTGACCATCCTACCAATTCTCGACTTTGGCGATGTCATTTACAAAATAGCCTCCAATACCCTACTCAACAAATTGGATGCAGTCTATCACAGTGCAATCCGTTTTGTCACCAAAGCCCCATATACTACCCACCATTGCGACCTGTACGCTCTCGTTGGCTGGCCCTCGCTTCATACTCGTCGCCAAACCCACTGGCTCCATGTCATCTACAAGACCCTGCTAGGTAAAGTCCCCCCTTATCTCAGCTCGCTGGTCACCATAGCATCTCCCATCTGTAGCACACGCTCCAGCAGGTATATCTCTCTAGTCACCCCCAAAACCAATTCTTTCTTTGGCCGCCTCTCCTTCCAGTTCTCTGCTGCCAATGACTGGAACGAACTACAAAAATCTCTGAAACTGGAAACACTTATCTCCCTCACTAGCTTTAAGCACCAACTGTCAGAGCAGCTCACAGATTACTGCACCTGTACATAGCCCACCTATAATTTAGCCCAAACAACTACCTCTTTCCCTACTGTATTTAATTTATTAATTTATTTTGCTCCTTTGCACCCCATTATTTTTTATTTCTACTTTGCACATTCTTCCATTGCAAATCTACCATTCCAGTGTTTTACTTGCTATATTGTATTTACTTTGCCACCATGGCCTTTTTTTTTGCCTTTACCTCCCTTCTCACCTCATTTGCTCACATTGTATATAGACTTGTTTATACTGTATTATTGACTGTATGTTTGTTTTACTCCATGTGTAACTCTGTGTCGTTGTATCTGTCGAACTGCTTTGCTTTATCTTGGCCAGGTCGCAATTGTAAATGAGAACTTGTTCTCAACTTGCCTACCTGGTTAAATAAAGGCTAAATAAATAAAAAATGTAAAATGAGTAGATAAAGCATGTCTGGTTGGAGGGGTGTATGCTGTGCGAAGAACATTCAGAAATCTCTTCCAATACACATTGCCTGTGAGCATCAGAGGTGAACCAGTTGCCTACACAGCTCAAGCAAGACATTTATCAGCATTTCCCTGACTACGTTCCTCCATTGAATCAAAAAACTTCTGGTTCCAGGAGGACCGTGAGCTGTTGCTATCAATAAGGTGTCTGATTCATAATTTTCACCTCGAGTAGAAGTAGAGGGACTTTTGTCAGAGGTTGCTTGTTGTGAGCGCTGAGGGAACTATATGCACTTGGTCAGATTATTCTGCATCTTTGTTGCATTCTTCACATATGATTTGGCATATGTATTTGCATACAGTATTTGCAAATGTACACAGCTTTTCCTTCTACATTAGCTGCAGTGAAATGTATTCACACATCAGATAGTGCCCGTGGCATTTTCCTGTTAAGATTAGAAAAATATGAGTAAAAAAAAAATGAATACAATTCCATGTACAGATAAATAGTTAAGCAGTTAGATTAAACAACTCCTTTGTAAGATAAATGTTTTAAAATGAAACATGCATTGAAACAGGTGAATTAACACTCCTCAGTTAGCAGACTCAATCAAGCTAAAACCCACATGATAGCAAAAACTAACTAGGAGAAATTGTTAAAAATTGTTAAAAATGATTTAAACACACCTCTCTGTAGACTACTATTTACTAGATAACAAAAAAATCATGTATGTCATGTAAAATATATTCACCCCACCCAGTTTTGTAATCAAAACTTACCAGAAAGCATGTAGTCCTTGGTTCAGACAGTGTAGTAGTGTGGCCTCAATAGCATCTCATTAGTGTGCAAGATCTTGAGAATCATCTGTACATGTGATGGAAGAGTGCACTGCACATGTGATGGAAGAATGCACTGTGGATGCAGAGGGTTGCAATTACATTGAATTGGGGATAGTTTAACCAAAATATGCCACAAGACCTAGAATTGCCTTATGTGTATATCCCCCCCCCCCCAAAGTAAACTTTGGGACATCTGCTAAGCTTATTTGGCAGGGCTTGGCAGAATACTATCCACCCACTACTAAAGCTTTGAGAGCAAAACCAAATATGTCATCAATATTTTGTCATTTTAAGTGTGATTATTTTTTAAGAACAGAACATTTGTCATTCTTGTTGTATTCTTATCCGAATGTAGGTTTCTGTTTACCACCTGGTACCTTTTAAACCTATAGCTTTTAGAACAGTCTTCCGACTTTGCATCACTTCATAGATCCCTACGCACAAAATCCAAAAACAGACATTTTATTTTTGGGTATGTGATCTTCAAATAATAATTTAATTGTTGCAGGGATATTGATGCAGTCCTTATTTTTACATTACATTTAGATAGACTAGACTGATATTACACTGGAGTGACAGCTGTGGCAAAGGGCCTTTTTAGCACTATTCACATACACAAGCACATGCGCGGCACACACACGCTCATTAGGCAGCCTCATGCTCAATGGCCTGGAAATCATCCTGCTGGCTCCACCCCAAAGTGTGAGCGGCCTTTGTTATGGTAATCAGACTCTTACTTGAGTGTGTGTGCAGGGGGCAGGGGGTGCATGTGCGTGCAGTATAACAGGACTTGGCCATCAGTCATCAAGCCTCCTCACAGCTCCCATCCATAGGCCCATACAACATCAGATTTTTTTAAAGTATATTGATGAAAAACATAAATACAGTTTATTTACTACAAAATAAAAACAAGTTAATTTCAGGGTAATCACAATCAGGTCTCAGCAATAAATGTCTCAACTCTCGAAAGTTTGAGCTTGCAGAATGCCTTGAGGACAACCCAGAAGCCCTGTCAGAAAGGAGGTGGGGGAAGGGGGGCTGCAGCCTGCAGTCATCAATATCTGCAGGCCATCTGTCATAGGGGTCTATGGGGGGAGGGGGGGGGGGAACTCAGTCTCAACACACAGAAGGACATATTCACCCCTATTTGAGTGAATTTCCACACCTTTCTGTAGCATGTTGCAGTGCTATAGTACAACATTGTGTGGTGTATTACCTTGAAAGAAGAACGTAACTACACTGAATTTAAGGGTATAGGGCAGGCGAACAGAATTTGCATTAGCCTATGAGTGGGCCTACTAGACCTATACATTTAGATAGACTAGACTGATATTACACTGGAGTGACACACTATTGCCATGTTATAACCACAAGTGCTACCAACATGATTTTATTGACTAAATTAATCTGATTGTGCATTTTTGCACACACCTTCAGTATTATAATCAGTTTCATTACATACTGCAGCAAAAGGGTGCCTACCTTTCACCTGCTGACACGATTCTGAGGGAGTCATTCTGAGAAATGAAAGCTTCCTTTCAGTCAGTGGTGGAAAAAGACGGCACCATTTTTGTAGCTTTTTTAATTTACTTACGGATAGCCAAAACTCAGACATAATTTACAAACAAAGCATGTGTGTTTAGTAACTCCGCCAGATCAGAGGCAGTAGGGATGACCAGGGAGGGATGTTCTCTTGATAAGTGTGTGAATTTGACCATTTTCCTGTCTTGCTAAGCATTCAAATAGTAACAAATACTTTTGGGTGTCAGGTAAAATGTATGTCATTTTCTTTTGGTATGTAGTGAAGTAAAAGTAAAAGTTGCCAAAAGTATAAATAGAAAAGTACAAATACCCCCCAAAACTACTTAAGTAGTACTTTAAAGTATTTTCACTTCAGTACTTTACACCACTGTTTTCAGTAACACATTGAAAGCTAAAGCATATTTAAGGAGTTGCAATGAGAGAAAGGGAAGAAGTCGGATTAGACTTGTGACTTGCTGGGGTCCACGACCCCTTTGTGTTCCTTTTCAATGAGCATTGTTTTGGAACGCTGACAGTGTGCGCCGCTCTCATTGGCTGTTTTAGGAAACAATAACAGGACCGGTGGCCTCTGATTGGTTCAACCCGACAGCTGCCCAATACCCCCTCTCCGACTGATAAGTTTCTCTAACCAACTTTATTTAGTATGAAGTCAAGTTGCTTGTGTTTTGAAGCAGTGAGCAAAGGGAAATTTCACCGCAAAGAAGATGAAGCTGTGTAAAACGTTTTTAGGTAAGTAGCCTATGTATTATCTGTTTTTCTCTCTTCAGTAAGATATGTGTTGATGGCTAACTGAACTCAGGTTAGGAGCAGAAGTGACGGTCGTTCACTAATTTATATGTTAGTATAGGTCTTGCTCTTTTTTTGTAGCCTAAACTTGCATGTTTTTTATTCAATAATTTGAATTCTTTTATAGTCTGTTTATGCTGCATTATTTGATTTAGCCTATAGATGTTTAATCCAATACTTACTTGTTAATTTCGTAGGCTGTATAGCCAAGTGACTCATTTAAGGACACAGTAGCCTATTGGTTGTAAGGAAAGTGTCAGTATTTGCATTGGTTTATCACTAGGATGGATAAACGGGTT
The DNA here is from genome assembly GCF_002021735.2 of Oncorhynchus kisutch. Lineage (NCBI taxonomy): Eukaryota > Metazoa > Chordata > Actinopteri > Salmoniformes > Salmonidae > Oncorhynchus > Oncorhynchus kisutch. Next base: position 52,127,739 of record NC_034190.2, on the reverse strand, counting down.
GGTTGTTTAGCAACAAAACCGACGCGTGCGGAACAATGGGAGAAAACAGACAGGGTTGGCTTAGAATGTTGTCAACATGTAAACTAGTGAATATTTATTCTCCACTGTTTATTGAAAACATAAATACATTTGCACAATGGCCACTTGTAGTCTCGCAAATACATGGTTACAGCTGTTGTTTAGCTAGCTAGCGAATTTAATTCAAAACACCTCAAAACAAGACATGATGGTATCAAGAACAAGATTAAACGATCCAATTCCTCACATGACAGTTTGTAATTCCTGCTAGCAAACTGGCCATCCAAGAATCACAACAAGCTGGCTTCTGCCCCGTGGATGCGCGCACATCAATTTCGTGAATTGTCAGCTAACCCATCTATTGGCTAACATCTTCAAGCCACTAGGCCTACTAGACACAAACAGGTGGCGTCCACTTTATTTAAACAGTCTAATTATGTCAAGGTGGCTGCTTTGTATTTAATTTACAATAACTCATGAACTCTACTTACACAATGTAATTTTAACCCAAAATGTACGGCAGCTATAGAGTAGTGAGGAGGAGGAGTCTACCATGTCAGGAAGTGACTTCACCAATCATTTTCTCTATTCAGGGTTCACTCAAACATGTTTTAAGCTTTGTTGTAATATTGACAGTTACAGCTGATTTCAGTAGTGTATATTGATTCTCTGTCCTTAAATATAGGTCATCTGATTTAATTCAGTCTCTGAAACGTTTAATCAAAGTTTTCGCCTCCAGCTCCGGGCATGACAACCACAATCTGTCTCCTGAATTGTGCACTAAACCCAAACTATTTTTCTCTGCTTTTCCCTCGTTCACAATATTTACCACATCTACAAAATCAAAATTGGCTCTATCGTAAACATTCAGGGAAACAAAACATTTGCTTTTTGGTCTTAATTTAAGGTTAGGGTTAGGTATAAGGTTAACACGCAGTGAGGTCAGCGTTAAAGTTTGGGTTAGGTTTGAAATAATATTTTAAGAAGATACATTGTAAATGGGGGTTATGACTTTATGGTTGTGGTAACTAGTGACGACCGTCTTCCCTGGCTAAACTAGCTGGCTAGCTGAACTGTGCTAGTTTTCGTCCTCATTTCCAAACTTCATAAACTTATACAATCATGTAACAAAAAAATCGCTGGAAATTAACTTACATTATTTATTGTTCTATTGTTTTGATGAAGCGTCATGATTGGTTGGAGAACGACAGTGGCGAAGGTAGCCTAGTGGTTAGGCCAGTAACCGAAAGGTTGCTAGATCGAATCCCCGAGCTGACAAGGTAAAAATATGTCGTTCTGCCCCTGAACAAGGCAGTTAACCCACTGTTCCTAGGTCGTCATTGTAAATAAGAATTCGTTCTTAACTGACTTGACTAGTTATATAAAGATAAAATAAAACGAATAAATATCACTGGTACTTAAATCGGATCCAAGTTCAGATTTGGGCTCCACCGGCGTTATTGGCTTAGGGTTTGCTGGACGTTTCTGACTGTTCTTGGAACTGTGGAAACGGGCAGCCTCTCCCCGCTTGGCTCGACGGGATATGTAGTGATTTTACCAACACAGCTTGAAATGTAGGCCTACACAGTCTTGCACCGAGGTATTTTAAGTGCTGCCAGAGCGCGACCCTCACCTTTTTCAATTTGAGAATACACGGAGCTGGTAAAAAATATTTATGGAAAATTAGCCTATTTCTGAAGCTAAATCAATGTCCCGCAAGATCACGTAGGTTAACGATGAATTAATATTTTACATAACAGAACCGAATATAATAACATAGCATAACATCTCATAGTTTCTAGTGAGATTTTAGGATAGTAAACTGAAGCTGAATAGTCGCATTTATTTTCTCATGCGGCTCAAAGCTCAACAGCGCGCGCCACTAGACAATATGCGTGCTTCGATTTGTTTGTTAACACCATCTGGTCTATCTTGCTCAGGAAACAGTCATCTAAATGTATATTCCAATGAAACTGATTGAGATCAAATGATTGGCATGCAGACGCAGTTTGGGCATTCACTGGTAAAATGTGAAGAATTGTCATTGACAGTGATGATGGCCTATTTTGAAATTAAGTAGACCTATGCCGAACTTGCTGTTTAGGGGTTTTAAACATATAACATTTCTTGAGACAATATATGTGAGTATAGGCAGACATTCCAAATGGAAGATGCATTTTAATCATATTCTATAGGCTAATAATATGCAATGCTACATCTGTCAGTACAAACTTTGATTGAGAAATGATGATGTAATAAATAAATAAAAATTGCACTACACCACTGCTTGTAACCTTAACCTTTTTTTCAACTGGCTATCATATTTGTTGATTAAATCGGACTGTATTAATATCACGAGTAATCGAGGAATGTCACGAGTTAATCGACATGAGAAAATAGCAACTCGACAGAGTGCATTGACGACAATGAATGGCTAAATTACTTCCGGACACTAGGGGTCAGCGGAGCTCCTCCGTCTCCTCACCACTCTATAAAACTAGCAGACAAGGTCAATTAAATATATATTTTTTAATTGCACAGTTGCTGATTTTCAGCTGTTTATGAAAAGTGTTTCTGTAGCCTACATGACCGAAATTATATCAACAGAAAAAATTGTTGACTCCTAACCACACAAGGCCCTTTGTGCTGACCAAAGATTTCCTGAACTCACATTCCGTCCAGACACTTTGTTAGACAAAGGAAAGTTGTGTCCCTTCAGGGATTAGTGGCTCTTAACTCTGTATAGGGGACGTCAGGCTGCAGGCGTATTAAAAAAGTTTTGTGCGGGGTGGGGGAGTCTGTCAGATTGGTCCATCTGTTGGTGGGGAGTCGAAAGTGTAGCCTACCCTCTCGTCGGTCGCCCCCTATGTAATATTTATACAGCCGGTCCTAGTCACAGCAGATCCAACGCTGATTGTATTCCAGAGCAGGGCTGTCCATCTGCACTGGGGCTTTAAGAAGTGCCTGAGATTAGATGGGGGAGAAAAAGGCCCCAGCTGGTAACCGAAGAGGAGGTGAGTCTCTTTAAATATGCAAAACTCTTTCGAAGTTACTTCATTTTTAACGGTGCCAAAATGTGGATGATTTTTTTCTAGTTTTGCAACCGGAGGTCTGATGGATATAGACTAGGCCTGCTAGGCTATAGACCTATGCCCAATAAGTAAAAACATTTAGTTACATGCACTCCAAAGTGTAAACTACTAATTCATTTTAGCCTATTCCTATGTTATTGATTGGGTTCCTAAATTTGTATAGGCTGCATGATTTGATGATTAGACCTCGATGATTAGACCTCGATTACTGTCTTATATTCGTGGCTATGTTAGCATTTATTAACATATATTTAAACTTACTTCTGAAATTGATGTTTTTTTTAATGTTACATTATATTATTTTCATCAAAACAAACGTTTTTCGTTTGATACATTGGATGCCTACACAACGTGCTACGAAGACGTTGTCTATAACAGACCCCATGCAATTCGAAGTGTTCAATGAACAAGTGGCGCAGCGGTCTAAGGCACTGTATCTCAATGCAAGAGGCATCACTGCAGTCCCTGGTTCGAATCCAGGTTGCATCACATCCGGCCGTGATTAGGAGTCCCATTGGGCGGCACACAATTTGCCCGGGTTTAGCTGGGGTAGGCCGTCATTGTAAATACGAATTTGTTCTTTACTGAATTGCCTAGTTAAATAAATTATAACGTCAAAAGCCGATGTTTTTTTAAATGTAACTTTGTAGGGTTTTCTATCGGTGTGCATTGGAAATTGGTTTATATTGAGCTGTAAGAGTAATTATCAAACTTATAAGACCAAATGTCATGTTTATGGAAGGCAGTTTTAGCAGAGTGGTCTAGCTACTGTCCATGGTCCTGAAACTAAGGCACGCGCCACCCAAGCGCTGTCCGGGACACTGAACTGTTCAAGATCCTTGCACGGTGCTTAGATTTGCCTCAATACTGATGTTGATTGAGGGTGTCGAGTCTAAAGATAATTTATGATTGATGCACCATGATAAGTGATATCAAAAATTAACTGGAGTACCCGAAGCCCTGCCCCTCTTAGCCTATGTTGTGGGGTTTGCTATGGTGATGTCAGAGTATGGGGGAGGGGTGAACAAGGGACCATGAGCGAAAGGTAAGGCAATATTACGTATTCTCGCTGACAAAGGCAAATGAAGCCATGTTTTTTTGCTTATGTATTTTGGTGTAGGCTATTCTACATTTAAAGTTGGAGTAATGCCGCATTTGTAAACTGGAGACTGTCGGAAGAGCACCCAGCTCCGGATTATGTTTGATGTCTCTAACGGTCAATGAGGGCGGTGCGGGGATGTTGTGGACGTTGTATCCAATGCTGAGCAGAAGTTGTTGAAATAGGGATCAGAAAGCCCGTTTTGCCTACTTGAAAACAACGAAGCAACCAGAACCATTCAATAATGGTAGGCTATTTATAAATCATATTACGTTTACAATTCTGCAGTATATAGTTACATTATTATGTTCCCCAAATTCGTTTGAAATCAGATTGTAAACCTATCCTTTCGCGAATATATTTTGGTTTCTGTAATGGACGTCCCGGTCCTAATTCTTAAAGATGCGGTCTCCTTAGGCTGCTCATTTATATAAAACACTAATCTTATTTCACATAACCTTCAGTATCATATACATTATGGACTGAAAAAACAGAATACACAGTTCTGTTAATCCAAAGGTAATCCAAAGGTAATCCAAACGACCAGAGAATGTCAATTCGGACAAATAACTGAACTCTTCTGGATATTCCCCTTGAAAAAAACGTTTATCGTTTTGATATGAGTTTCAGAATAAGCTATAATGTTCACAGTTTGTAAAAACATTAATGTGTGACTTGTAGCCGATTGAGTGTTGCTTAGGGTTACTGAAACTTGGAGAAAATCATAATGTTGATAAGTTTGAAAGCTGTAGGCCTTGTGCAGTTGCCTATGCCATTGTATTTTGTGGTTTACCCTTCCTTTACATTATGAAGAGCCTATAGAAAAAGTAGGAGATATCAAATAATATTTGAAGCCAGGCATATTTGTTTCGATTTAGGGTGCTATTGTGAAAGTCTTTTATGTTTTTGCAACCAAGAGAGGCATAGGCCTTTAATAAACGCAATGTTGCCTACTTTTCTTGTTCCTATCTCTTCAGTTTTTTGTCTTTGTAGTTCAGTTGTATGTGGATGTTCACTCGGTGACCAATTAAGGCCCAAACCTGCATGTTATTTTGTGACAAAGTGGCTTTGCAATGGGCCTACTTCTGCGTTACTGTATAATTTGCCTAGTGCTTTGCTACTCGGCTCGCAGGAGGTTGTGTGTCGATGACTGTAAAGTGTGTCGGTAGGAGACGGGGGAGGTGGAGCTACATTTCCGAGAGTCGATGCGCCCCTCAAATGTCACCATCTCCCGGGGCTAAGTGCGCTCAGAGTGCCATTTATAACGAGTTTATTAATATAGTAGCACTAGAAAAACCCACCCAAGCTTGATATTTGAAGGCTCACTCTCTCTCTCTCTACAGCAAGGGCTGATTAAATCGAAGGCGTGGTGCCATAGCCTCTCATACAGAGTGAGTGTGTTAGGTCGTGTTAGCACCATGGACAGCGAGCGCCGTTGTGTTTTTGTGCAATAACGATAAACAAAGACACGAAGCCCCGTTCTCTTTAAACCCACAATCATATATTTTTTGTTGAATCTATTCAAATGTGTCCTACAGTATGCTTTTAGGTCTAATTCCATTATGTGCAATACAGAAGAACAATAGCATGTTCGAGGGCTATGCTTTTGGTAGGCTAGCTGCTCTGGTAAGCGGATATGCATTTCCGTTGTACAGTTAAATATTTTAGCATATATGCTTCATGACTGGTTTATTAAAGCCTATTCCTCAAATAACACAATTACCACCAGTTACTGGGCTAACTGTCCATCCATATAGCAGGCGTAATCATAGGTAGGCCTAATATGGTACACAATTATACATATTTTTTGCACATTGCTGCATGTTTTACGCAACATGATCTGTAGGCTATCCCTCAGTTATCAGTGATTAACTGAGAGCTCTAGTGATAACACACGTGCAGGCCTTCTGTATTGTTCTCACATTTTTCTGGGCGAATCTCACACACAGCCCAACCCTGTTCGTGGAGAGCTACCCTCCTGTAGGTTAGACATTTTTTCATTTATCAGACGCGATTTACAGTAGTAAATGCATACATTTTCGTACTTTCACGTACTGGTCTCCGGTGGGAGTCCAAACCACAACCCTGGCGTTGCAAGCTGCATGCTCTACCAACTGAGCCACACGATTGTAAATAACAGATTAAACAAACCTGATTCCGTTTATCAACCAGGTAATTATTAGAAACAGGTGCGCTAGATTAGGGTTGGAGCGAAAACCTACAGAATGGTAGCTCTCCAGGTACAGGGTTGAAGAGTCCTAACGTATGAGGAGCTCCAAGGTACCAGGTGCCCACATGAGGCAATAGCTGTGTGGATGTAGTTCGTAATGTATAGTAGGCCTAAAATGAAACAGCTGGGTCGAGTGCCTATGCTATACAGCACCAGTCAAAAGTTTGGACACAACTACTCATTCAAGGGTTTTTCTTACATTTGTACTATTTTCTACATTGTAGAATTATAGTGAAGACATCAAAACTATGAAATAACACATATGGAATCATGTAGTAACCAAAAAAGTTTTAAACAAATCAAAATATATTTTATTTTTGTGATTCTTCAAAGTAGCCCTTTGCCTTGATGACAGCTTTGCACACTCTTGGCATTCTCTCAACCAGCTTCATGAGGCAGTCACTCAGAATGCATTTCAATTAACAGGTATGCCTTGTTGAAAGTTCATTTGAGGAATTTCTTTCCTTCTTAATGCGTTTGAGCCAATCAGTTGTGTTGTGACAAGGCAGTGGTGGTATACAGAAGATAGCCCTATTTGGAAAAAGACCAAGTCCTTATTATGGCAAGAACTGCTCAAATAAGCAAACAGAAACGACAGTCCATCATTACTTGAAGACATGAAGGTCAGTCAATCTGGAAAATTTCAAGAACTTTTAAGGTTTCTTCAAGTGTAGTCGCAAAAACTATCAAGCGCTATGATGAAACTGGCTCTCATGAGGACCACCACAGGAAAAGAAGACCCAGAGTTACCTCTGCTGCAGAGGATAACTTCATTAGATTTACCAGGCTCAGAAATTGCAGCCCAAATAAATGCTTCACGGAGGTCAAGTAACAGACACATCTCAACATCAACTGTTCGTAGGAGACTGCATGAATCAGGCCTTGCAAAGAAACCACTACAAAAGGACACCAAGTATAAGAAGAGACTTGCTTGCTCCAAGAACCACAAGCAATGGACATTAGATCAGTGGAAATCTGTCCGCATGTGTGGTTCCCACCCTGAAGCATGGAAGAGAAGGTGTGATGGTGTGGGGGTGCTTTGCTGGTGACACTGTCAGTGATTTGTTTAGAATTCAAGGCACACTTAACCAGCATGGCTATCACAGCATTCTGCAGTGATTCACCATCCCATCTAGTTTGCGCTTAGTAGGACTATCATTTGTTTTTCAACAGGACAATGACCAAAAACACACCTCCAGGCTGTGTAAGGACTATTTGACCAAGAAGGAGAGTGATGGAGTGTTGCATCAGATGACCTGGCCTCCACAATCACCTGACCTCAACCACATTGAGATGGTTTGGGACGAGTTGGACCGCAGAGTGAAAAAAAAGCAGCCAACAAGTGCTCAGCATGTGTGGGAACTCCTTCAAGACTGTTGGGAAAAAGCATTCCAGGTGAATCTGGTTGAGAGAATGTCAAGAGTGTGCAAAGATGTCATCAAGGCAAAGGGTGGCTACTTTGAGGAATCTCAAATATACAATATATTTTGATTTTGGTAACTTTTTGGTTACTATGTTATTTCATAGTTTTGATGTCTTCCCTATTATTCTACAATGTAAAATAAAGAAAAACCCTTGAATGAGTAGGTGTGTCCAAACTTTTGACTGGTTTTTGGTCATTGTTCACGGGTGTAACGCTGTGTCATCGTAGAATTAGAATATCGTTCTATAGCCTAGTGGGTGCAACAGTCTAGTGGGTGCAATAACAATAATAATAATTTAATAAGAGTCATGGCTATTTATCACCCTCTTATGAACCGTCCACCTTTTTTTTTAACCTATAGCTCTGTCCAGATTGAACATGAGATAATTTCTGGGGTGCTTTACAATGATAATTTTGTGTACACATTTTTTTTTAAACAAATTTTGCACTCAAATAAGATCAACAACAAACAACACCGCCAATTAAATTTACATTATGTAATGAAATGAACTTGCCATACATGGAAAGAATATAGTACGTAACGGGTTAGGATGTAGGCCTAACTAAGTATTTATGCTTTATGCAGGTGATGTATAACCATGACTTTGTGTACAATGTCTCTCCTCTCCAATAGAAAATGAGTTCAGAGGCCAGCTGCTGAACCAGAGGTGGACACGAGGGGACAGAATAAGCAGATTCTGTGAGACCAAGAGGAGCCTGCGAATCAAAGTGAGAAGCTGTGTGTGTGTGTTGGTGTGCGTGCACGTGTGTGCCTGTGTCTGTGTGAGAAAGAGCCAGAGAGAAATAGAGAGTTAAGGCTTCGTGATACCGACGAGTGGTGTCAGAAACCGTGACCCTCCCATTTCACACAAATCTATCTTACTCTACTCCTCTCTCCGCCCTCTTGCTTCCCTCCCTAAACTTAAGGAGGTCATACATTTTTCCGTTTAAAAGCTTTTATTAGAGTTGATAAGGACTCTGCTTCTGTAACCAGATCTTGCTCCATTGAGGATGAGGGGAGGTTTCACCTCACTTTGAATTCAGTATGAATGTTATGTGTATGTGTTTGGTTATGGATGTATCTGTGCTTTAAAATACTTGTGTGTGGGAAGAGGAAGACGGGGGGAAGATGAAATTATACTGCTATGGTACTTGCAATGAGGTACTGTATGGATTGATGATGGAGAATAATTCTAGAGAAGTCACTCAAAAAGTGAGGCTGTGTATCATTTTGTGTACACATTTTTTTTTAAACAAATTTTGCACTCAAATAAGATCAACAACAAACAACACCGCCAATTAAATTTACATTATGTAATGAAATGAACTTGCCATACATGGAAAGAATATAGTACGTAACGGGTGTGTGTGTGTGTGTGTATGAGCATCAATATGTGTACCTGTGTGCCTATGTAGTATGTATGTGTGTGAGTGAGTGAGTGAGTGAGTGAGTGAGTGAGTGAGTGAGTGAGTGAAAGAGAGAAAGAGAGAAAGAGAGAAAGAGAGAAAGAGAGAAAGAGAGGTAGTGAGTGCACAGTCATAACACTTTGTGTTTCAGATGAGTCAGGAAGCAGCAGAAACAAGAACACGGACCCGGTCAAAAGGCATCAGAGGTGAGCTGGGGGCCACACACATGCACGTTCAAACGCATGATACTAATGGAAACAGCTTCGTTTGGAGTGCATTTAGCGTAAAGTGTGTCTTTTGATGTTCACTGTTTGTCTTTTTACTCTCCAGTACCCAGTGAACTCGTGGGAACAGAGTTAAGGTGAGAGAGGACAATGTTTTATGCTACGGTATTAAATTCATAGACACACTTTTCCTATTACTGTATACATGTAGCCCAGTCCTGATAAATGTAATATTGGTTTAGTCCGGCCCAGTGCACTTAAACAAGAGCATGCAGATATTCAGAGCAAATAAACTGGGCTGGTGATGAACTGGAAAGCACATACAGAGTTTGAACGTATCCATTGCGCAACATGAAGAAAACAAACGTTTGTTTCCTGTTTGTATCACTAAGTAGCTGCCCCACCCCTGGGTGTGATGGTTCAGGCCATGTCAGTGGGAGATATTCACGACACAAAAGGTATGATATACTAACTGTACTAACTACCACTAACTCTTAGCACTCAAGTTCCTATGCTAACACAGTTTTTTAAATACATCTCAACTTTGCGTCATTGATAAGAAGTGCCATAACAAATTCAACGTATAGTGTAAAATATACACTTGAAGGGGAATTCAATAGTCTCTTACCATCTCCGCACCCACAGCGTTCTCGGATGCCCAATAGTGAAGAAGAGGAAACTTGCGGAGGCGGAGGCAGAGGCAGAAGAGAATCAGCCCGCCCCTAAGAAAAAGTCCCTGTCCCTGAAGTTGGCCATGGACGAGGGTTTCAACGCAGCAGACAGTGATGCTGGCAGTGAGGCGGAGCATGAGGAGGAGGAGGAGGAGGAGGAGTCAGAGGATGAGGAACAGAAAGAGAATGAAAATAACAAAACGCCAAACCCACTGGAGTCCATGAAAGGTGAGTCAAGAGAAGACCAGGATCCATGGAAAATATCACATTTATCATGGATTGTTATTAGCTATTACAGTGGTATATATTGATAATGATACTAAAGTAAGTAATGATGGAAAGACAAATATAGGGAACAGCTTTCTCTTTAGCAATAACCTATCAACTCTGCACTGTACACAGCCAATTGCGCTCAGGTGTTACCCGAAGACACAGAAAAAGAGACATCTGTCAAGTTCGACACCATAGCTGCACCTGAAGCAGAGGCTCTGCAGGAGGACACAGAGGCAGCCCCCACAACCCAACAGCAGGCTTCCACAGAGGCAGAAGCAGAAACAGAGGCAGAGACAGCAACATACAGACGTGAAGAGGAGGTGCAAGCAGTGGCAGAGATACAGGCCGCAGAGGAGGAGGAGGAGGAGGAGGGGACAGTTGATGAATACAGAACAACAGAGCAGCCCAAAGGCAACGATGAAACAGGGAGAGCAGAGATTGAGGAGAAGCAAAAGGAGGAGGTAGGATACGAGGAAGAAGAGGAAGAAGAGGAAGAAGAGGGGGTGGAGGAAGAGAAAGAGGAGGAGAGGCAATGTGTGGGTCAGGAGAACTCAGATCATCAGTACTCCAGTGGTGACTACAGCAGGCATCAGGCAAAAGTGGAAGGAGATGAGGAAGAAGAAGGGGAAGAGAAGGAGGGAGAGGAGACTGAGAAGAAGGTCATGGAAGAGAAGGAGGATGAAGAGGAGGAGGAGGTGGTCCACGTGGAGCCTCTTGCCTCTCGTACGCTTGCTCAGGGATGTGAGGATACAGAAGTGGCACCGGAGGAGGTAAAGATTGGTACCCCGTTGACAGAAGAGGAGGAAGAGGAGGAGGAAGGAGAGGAGGAAACAGAAGCAGGGGAGGTGGAAGAAGAAGACCAAGACTCTCACAAAGCCTCACCTACCACAGTGGTCATTGATATACGATCTGAGGAGGAGGAAGAGGAGGAGGAAGATGACTGTCTCTCACAGGGTTCAGGCGTGACAGATGACTCTGAGACCTGGGATATGACCCGGGGGAACTTAGGGCTGCTGGAGCAAGCCATCGCCCTGAAGGCCGAGCAGGTGAGAGGGCCGAACGACGACCAACAGTCTCCAGAGGACCAGCGCTACCACAGCCCCGACGACAGGGCCAGCAAACCCATGGACCCAGCCATGCGACACAGAGGACACCACAGCAAAGGTAGGACAGTTTATGGTTTATCAGGATGTCTTTTATCCCACCATAGGTTAATCTTCCAATTATTATCCTGCTCACTCAACTTCTCTCCACTTTCCATCCAGACAAGAAAGAGGTGAAATGCCCCACCCCTGGGTGTGATGGGACGGGCCATGTGACTGGGCTGTACCCCCACCACCGCAGCCTCTCTGGGTGCCCTCACAAAGACAGGATCCCACCTGAGAGTGAGTACTTTTGTTTGTAGTACTAGCAGAGTAGTAATACAGTACTACCAAAGTGCTAACAGGGAAACTACTGCTTTGAACAATATGCAGATTTGTAACACATACATATATCTCTCTGCCTATGTCTCTTTGCCTCCATTTCCCTAGTCCTGGCCATGCACGAGAATGTGCTGAAGTGTCCAACTCCAGGATGCACAGGCCAAGGTCACGTCAACAGCAATCGCAACACGCACCGCAGGTATTATACTGTCCATTGATTATAACCTCACATTTACCTTTTATCCCTACACTTAAAGACTATCATTGAGTGTATGCTAAATGAGCTGTTAATGAGCTGTAGCTCTAGTCACAAAGTTAGTCAATCAAAAGTGAAACAATTGATGAATTATTACTATCGCTCTTTGTCTGTCTCAGTCTGTCCGGTTGTCCCATCGCAGCTGCAGAGAAGCTTGCCAAGGGGGGCCAAGTCACCCTCACTCACCCCCAGCCTTCAGTCAGCGAGCCCCAAACTGGGAGCCCCCACTCAGACAGAGTTCTCAGGTGAGCCCTTTCTCCTCCTCCCTTTCTCCCCTTACTTAAATAGCTGTCCGTCTCTGGTGCATTTTTACTCATATTTGACCCTTTCTCTTGCACACCATGTTCTGACTCTCTCTCTCTCTCCAACAGACCAATGTGTTTTGTGAAGCAGCTGGAGATCCCTCAGTATGGCTACAGACCCAACATGGTGCCTGCTACACCCCGCGCCAACTTGGCCAAAGAGCTGGAGAAATACTCCAAGGTTTCCTTCGACTATGCAAGCTTCGACGTCCAGGTGTTTGGGAAGCCTATGCTGGTTCCAAAGATGCCCGCCACCAGTCAATCCTCACCCAAAGCCATCAAATGTAAGATGATCTTGGCAGAAAGAATGAAAAACTATGAGAATGCAGGGAAAGCAGCTATAATCTTTATAGCACATTAATAACAAGGCTGTTTATTATGGTAATTGAACGGTCAGTAAGGGGCTAAAAATGTATGGATTAGAGACAAAAGTTCTCGAGTCCTCAATCTTCAACCTTGAAGGGCCTTAAGATAAGATAAGATAGTAGTTTATTCATCCCCCAGAGGAGAAATTTGATTGCACCAGCCAATACATTGAACAAGAATTCGGCCCCCTTGAACTTTGCGACCTTTTGCCACATTTCATGCTTCAAACATAAAGATATAAAACTGTATTTTTTGTGAAGAATCAACAACAAGTGGGACACAATCATGAAGTGGAACGACATTTATTGGATATTTCAAACTTTTTTAACAATTCAAAAACTGAAAAATTGGGCGTGCAAAATGATTCAGCCCCTTTACTTTCAGTGCAGCAAACTCTCTCCAGAAGTTCAGTGAGGATCTCTGAATGATCCAATGTTGACCTAAATGACTAATGATGATAAATACAATCCACCTGTGTGTAATCAAGTCTCCGTATAAATGCACCTGCACTGTGATAGTCTCAGAGGTCCGTTAAAAGCGCAGAGAGCATCATGAAGAACAAGGAACACACCAGGCAGGTCCGAGATACTGTTGTGAAGAAGTTTAAAGCCGGATTTGGATACAAAAAGATTTCCCAAGCTTTAAACATCCCAAGGAGCACTGTGCAAGTGATAATATTGAAATGGAAGGAGTATCAGACCACTGCAAATCTACCAAGACCTGGCCGTCCCTCTAAACCTTCAGCTCATACAAGGAGAAGACTGATCAGAGATGCAGCCAAGTGGCCCATGATCACTCTGGATGAATTGAAGAGATCTACAGCTGAGGTGGGAGACTCTGTCCATAGGACAACAATCAGTCGTATATTGCACAAATCTGGCCTTTATGGAAGAGTGGCAAGAAGAAAGCCATTTCTTAAAGATATCCATAAAAAGTGTTAAAGTTTGCCACAAGCCACCTGGGAGACACACCAAACATGTGGAAGAAGGTGCTCTGGTCAGATGAAACCAAAATTGAACTTTTTGGCAACAATGCAAAACGTTATGTTTGGCGTAAAAGCAACACAGCTCATCACCCTGACCACACCATCCCCACTGTCAAACATGGTGGTGGCAGCATCATGGTTTGGGCCTGCTTTTCTTCAGCAGGGACAGGGAAGATGGTTAAAATTGATGGGAAGATGGATGGAGCCAAATACAGGACCATTCTGGAAGAAAACCTGATGGAGTCTGCAAAAGACCTGAGACTGGGACGGAGATTTGTCTTCCAACAAGACAATGATCCAAAACATAAAGCAAAATCTACAATGGAATGGTTCAAAAATAAACATATCCAGGTGTTAGAATGGCCAAGTCAAAGTCCAGACCTGAATCCAATCGAGAATCTGTGGAAAGAACTGAAAACTGCTGTTCACAAATGCTCTCCATCCAACCTCACTGAGCTCGAGCTGTTTTGCAAGGAGGAATGTCAGTCTCTCGATGTGCAAAACTGATAGAGACATACCCCAAGCGACTTACAGCTGTAATTGCAGCAAAAGGTGGCGCTACAAAGTATTAACTTAAGGGGGCTGAATAATTTTGCACGCCCAATTTTTCAGTTTTTGATTTGTTAAAAAAGTTTGAAATATCCAATAAATGTCGTTCCACTTCATGATTGTGTCCCACTTGTTGTTCATTCTTCACAAAAAAATACAGTTTTATATCTTTATGTTTGAAGCCTGAAATGTGGCAAAAGGTTGCAAAGTTCAATGGATATCAATGGATATGTTCATGTTAAAAGCTTCATAGCATATGGTAAAAAGGATCCGTGGAAACGCTGTTATTTTTTAAAATTTTATTTAATGAATTTTTTTATTTTGTGGTATCCAATTGTTGTAGTAGCTACTATCTTGTCTCATCGCTACAACTCCCGTACGGGCTTGGGAGAGAGAGACGAAGGTTGAAAGTCATGCGTCCTCCGATACACAACCCAACCAAGCCGCACTGCTTCTTAACACAGCGCGCATCCAACCCGGAAGCCAGCCGCACCAATGTGTCGGAGGAAGCACCTGGCAACCTTGGTTAGCACGCACGCACTGCGCCCGGCCCGCCACAGGAGTTGCTGGTGCGCGATGAGACAAGGACATCCCTACCGAGCAAGCCCTCCCTAACCCGGATGACGCTAGGCTAATTGTGCGTCGCCCCACGGACCTCCCGGTCGCGGCCGGTTACGACAGAGCCTGGGCGCGAACCCAGGGACTCTGATGGCACAGCAGCGCCACCCGGGAGGCCCTGGAAACGCTCTGTTTTAGGAAAAATAAATCTGTCTGCCATCGCACTGCAATGATCCAGCCAGGTACTGTGGAGGGCGTGGCTAGTGATGCCCCCTATACTCCTGAGCTTCTTGAGGTTCCGCTTATCTAGGGTGCGATCTAGATTGTTTTCAAAAACGTCAATCACCACCCCCAGGTATTTGTACGAGCCCACCCTTTCCACAGTGGCCCCATTGATGACCACAGCAAACGCACTCTCCTTCCTCCTGAAGTCTATCACCAGCTTATTGGTTTTAGACCCATTCAGCCCCAGTTGGTTTCAGCTGCACCATGCCACAAATTAAGATATTTCCTCCCTGTATTGGGAATCATCATCCTTTGTAATGCAGCCTACAATGGCTGAATCGTCTGAAAACATTTGTAGGCGACAGGAGGCTTGGGCCTGTCAGCAGTCTACTGTGTAGAGGGTGAAGAGGAATGGTTACAAAACCGTCCCTTGTGGGGCATCTGTGTTAATGATGATATTGTCTGAGACCGAGTGGTTCTGTAGTCTGACCCACTGCGGCCTGTCAGTGAGGTAGTCCATGATCCAGGTGATGGTGGAAGGATGTAACTGCATGACCTGGAGTTGGCGGGCTAGAAGATGGGACTGGATGTTGTTGCACAGTCATTGAGCACCCGAAGTCTGAATTAGAGGTTGACCGATTATGATTTTTCAACGCCGATGCCGATTATTAGAGGGCCAAAAAAAAGCAGATACCGATTAATCGGCCGATTTTTTAGTGTATTGTAATAATGACAATTACAACAATACAATTTATATTCCTTGCTCAGAACATGAGAACATATGAAAGCTGGTGGTTCCTTTTAACATGAGACTTCAATATTCCAAGGTAAGAGGTTGTAGTTAATATAGTATTGATATTTAACACAACATTAACAACACAACATTAACATTAACTGACTTGCCTAGTTACATAAAGGTGTAAAAAAAAGAAGTAATTTTTAATTGGCCAAATCAGTGTCCAAAAATATCGATTTCCGATTGTTATGAAAACTTGAAATCGGCCCTAATTAATCGGCCATTTCGATTAATCGGTCAACCTCTAGTCTGAATTCATAGGTCCTGCCACCTTCCTGGCATTGGTCAGTTTTAACTGCTTCCTCACCAACAGTCAGAGTAATAGCAGGACTGGTCCCAGACTCCGCTGTTGTAACCTCTCCATAGATCCCTTACCGAGGACTGTGGGCTCTTGTTCTCCGTGGCCGACATGAGTAAGACATTTATGCGTGTTAATCCTCACAAGGCTGACGGTCCTCAGAGCATGTGCAGACCAGCTGGCTGGAATGTTTATGGAGACATTCAATCTCTCCCTATCCCAGTCTGTTGTCCCCACTTGCTTCAAGATGTCCACCATTGTTCCTGTACCCAAGAAAGCAAAGGTAACTGAACTAAATGACTATCGCCCCATAGCACTCACTTCTGTCATCATGAAGTGCTCTGAGAGGCTAGTTAAGGATCATATCACCTCTACTTTACCAGACACCCTAGACCCACTTCAATTTGCTTACTACCCCATTATATCCACAGACGATGCAATCGCCATTGCAGTGCACACTGCCCTATCCCATCTGGACAAGAGGAATACCTATGTAAGAATGCTGTTCATTGACTATATCTTAGCCTTCAACACCATAGTACCCTCCAAGCTCATCATTAAGCTCGGGGACCTGGGTCGGAACCCCGCCCTGTGCAACTGTGTCCTGAACTTCCTGAAGGGCCGCCTCCAGGTAGTGAAGTTAGGAAACAATACCTCCACTTCACTGATCCTCAACACATGGGCCCCCAGAAGGATGCGTGCTCAGCCCCCTCCTGTACTCTCTGTTCACCCATGACTGCGTGGCCACACACTCCAACTCAATCATCAAGTTTGCAGACGACACAACCATTGTAGGCCTGATTACCAACACTGATGAGGGAGGAGGTGAGGGCCCTGGCGGAGTGGTGCCAGGAAAATAACCACCCCGTCAACATCAACAAAACAAAGGAGCTGATTGTGGGATTCAGGAAAAAGCAGAGGGAGCACGCCCCTATCCACATTGACAGGACCGCAGTGGAGAAGGTGGAAAGCTTCAAGTTCCTCTGCATACAATACACTGACAATCTGAAATGGTCCACCCACAGAGACAGTGTGGTGAAGAAGGCGCAATAGTGCCTCTTCAACCTCAGGAGGCAGAAGAAATTTGGCTTGGTCCCTAAGAACCTCACAAACATTTACAGATGTGCAATTAAGAGCATCCTGTCAGGCTGTATCACTGCCTGGTATGGCAACTGCACTGCCTGCAACCACAGGGCTCATCAGAGGGTGGTGCGGTCTGCCCAACACGTCCCCGGGGGCACACTGCCTGCCCTACAGGACACCTACAGCACCCGATGTCACATGAAGGCCAAAAAGATCATCAAGGACATCAACCATCCGAGCCACAACCTGTTCACCCCGCTATCATCCAGAAGGCAAGGTCAGTACAGGTGCATCAAAGCTGGGACCAAGAGAATGAAAAACAGCTTCTATATCATGGACATCAGACTGTTAAATAGCCATCACTAGCCAGCTACCACCCAGTTACTCAACCCTGCACCTTAGAGGCTGCTGCCCTATATACATATACATGGAGTCACTGGTCACTTTAATAATATAACACTAGTCATTTTAATGTATGTTTACATACTGCTTTATTCATTTCATATGTATATTCTGTATTCTATTCTACTGTGTTTTAGTCAATGCCACTCCGACATTGCTCGTCCTAATATTTATATATTTCTTAATTCCATTATTTTACTTTTAGATTTGTGTGTATTGTTGTGAATTGTTAGATATTACTGCACTGTTGGAGCTAGGTACACAAGCATTTCGCTACAGCCGCAATAACATCTGCTAAATATGTGATCATCTTTTTATTTTTTTATTTGTTGGGTCATTGTCCTGTTGAAAAGCAATTGATAGTCCCACTAAGCGCGAACCAGATGGGATGGCGTATCGCTAAAGAATGCTGTGGTAGCCGTGCTGGTTAAGTATGCCTTGAATTCTAAATAAATCACACAGTGTCACCAGCAAAGCACCCCAACACCATCACATCTCCTCCTCTATGCTTCATGGTGGAAACTACACATGCAGAGATCATCCGTTAACCTACTCTGCCTCTCACAAAGACACAACAGTTGGAACCAAAAATCTCAAATTTGGACTCATCAGACCAAAGGACAGATTTCCACCTGTCTAATGTCCATTGCTCATGTTTCTTGGCCCAAGCAAGTCTCTTCTTCTTATTGGTGTCCTTTAGTAGTGGTTTCTTTGCAGAAATTCGATCATGAAGGCCTGTTTCACGTAG
Organism: Oncorhynchus kisutch; assembly: GCF_002021735.2. NCBI lineage: Eukaryota > Metazoa > Chordata > Actinopteri > Salmoniformes > Salmonidae > Oncorhynchus > Oncorhynchus kisutch. The sequence continues at coordinate 52,109,310 of NC_034190.2, read as the reverse complement.
TCTCCTTTGAACAGTTGATGTTAAGAAGTGTCTGTTTCTTGACCTCTGTGAAGCATTTATTTGGGCTGCAATTTCTGAGACTGGTAACTCTAATGAACTTATCCTCTCCAGCAGAGGTAACTCTGGGTCTCCTTTCCTGTGGCGGTCCTCATGAGAGCCATTTTCATCATAGCACTTGATGGTTTTTGTGACTACACTTGAAGAAACGTTCAAAGTTCTTGACATTTTCACAATTGACTGACCTTCATGTCTCACCTTCTTGCCACATATGAACTTTTAACGAGGCAGACTTGTTAATTGAAATAAATTCCAGGTGACTACCTCATGAATCTTGTTGAGAGAATGCCAAGAGTCTGCAAATCTGTCATCGAGGCAAAGGGTGGCTACTTTGAATGATCTCAAACATAAAATATATTTAGATTTGTTTAACACTTTTTTGGTTCACTTTTTTGGTTACATATGATTCCATATGTGTTATTTCATAGTTGAGATGTCTTCACTATTATTCTACAATGTAGAAAATAGTCAAATAAAGAAAAACCCTAGAATGAGTAGGTGTGTCCAAACCTTTGACTGGTACTGTATGTACATTTACAAAAATGTCTATATACAGGTTCACTTTTGTCATTATGAGGTATTGTGTGTAGATGGGTGACAAAAAAAACAATCTAATCCATTTTGAATTCAGGCTGTAAAGCAAGGTGTATGAATACTTTCGGAAAGTATTCAGACCCCTTGACTTTTTCCACATTTTGTTACGTTACAGCCTTATTCTAAAATGTATTACATTGTCCCCCCCCCCCCCCCCGCCCCATCAATCTATACACAATACCCCATACCGACAAAGCAAAAACAGATTTTTAGAAATGTTTATTTTTATAGAAAATTAAAAACGGAAATATTACGTTTACATAATCATTCAGACTCTTTACTCAGTACTAAATTCTGAATTGAGTATGACGCTACAAGCTTTGCACACCTGTATTTGGGGAGTTTCTCCCATTCTCTGCAGATCCTCTCATGCTCTGTCAGGGTAGATGGGAAGTGATGCTGCACAGCTATTTTCAGGTCTCTCCAGAGATGTTCATTCGGGTTCAAGTCCGGGCTCTGGCTGGGCCACTCAAGGACATTCAGAGACTTGTCCTGAAGCCACTCCTGCGTTGTCTTAGCTGTGTGCTTAGGGGTTGTTGTCCTGTTGGAAGGGGAACCTTCGCCCCAGTCGGGGGTCCTGAGTGCTCTGGAGCAAGTTTTCATCAAGGATCTCTCTGTACTTTGCTCCGTTCATCTTTGCCTCGATCCTGACTAGTCTCCCAGTCCCTGCCGCTGTAAACATCCCCACAGCATGATGCTGCCACCACCATGCTTCACTGTAGGGATGTTGCCAGGTTTCCTCCAGACGTGATGCTTGGCATTCAGGCCAAAGAGTTCAATCTTGGTTTCATCAGACCAGAGAATTGTGTTTCTCATGGTCTGAGAATCTTTAGGAGCCTTTTGGCAAAGGCAGTGGCTTCCATCTGGCCATACTACCATAAAGGCCTGATTGGTGGAGTGCTGCAGAGAAAGTTGTCCTACTGGAAGGTTCTCCCATCTCCACAGAGGAACTCTAGAGCTCTGTCAGAGTGACCATTGGGTTCTTGGTCACCTCCCTGACCAAGGTCCTTCTCCCCTGATTGCTCAGCTCTAGGAAGAGTCTTGGTGGTTCCAAACTTCTTCCATTTAAGAATGATGGAGGCCACTGTGTTCTTGGGGACCTTCAATGCTGCAGACATTTTTTGGTACCCTTCCCCAGATTTGTGCCTCGACACAATCCTGTCACGGAGCTCTACAGACAATTCCTTCCACCCCATGGCTTGGTTTTTGCTCTGACATGCACTGTCAACTGTGGGCCCTTATATAGACATGTATATGCCTTTCAAAATCATGGCCAATCAATTGAATTGACCACAGGTGGACTCCAATCAAGTTGTAGAAACATCTCAAGGATGATCAATGGAAACCAATGGAAACAGGATGCACCTGAGCTCAATTTCGAGTCTCATAGCAAAGGGTCTCAATACTTATGTAAATAAGGTATTTCTGTTCTTTTAAAAAAAAAAATTTGCAAAAAAAATTTAAACCAGTTTTCTTTTCTTTGTAATGGGGTATTGTGTGTAGATTGCTGAGGGAAATGTTTTTCTAATCAATTTTAGAATAAGGCTGTAATTTAACAAAATGTGGAAAAAGTCCGAAGGCACTGTATATACAGAATTGTTTTGTTTTCCACCAAGTCCAACAACCAGGGGATTCGATATTATGCAAGTAATGTTATTTGATAGAGACTCCAATTATATCTGCTAATTTCATAGGTGATCTATCCACTATATAAAAAAAGATGATCTTGGCATTTGTTGAATTTCTGTTGGAAACCATTCCTTAACTACCAAAACATAACTTTCATTTGTTATGTCAGTGCTCATGAGAGAAATTGGTTGGTTATAGGGAGAACTGTAATGGTGTCTTGGTGCATGTTCAACTGGGAGGATGAATTCTCATTTGGACTCCCACCCTCTCTCTCCTCCACAGCTAAACCATTCCCTAAGGCCTCGTCCCCGAGCCATAGCTTGTCAGGAGGATATGCAAAGAGCAGCTCCTCCTCGTCCTCCAGCGGCTACGATTACTCCCATGATGCTGAGGCTGCTCACATGGCTGCCACTGCCATCCTGAACCTGTCCACGCGCTGCTGGGAAAGGCCCGAGAACCTTAGCACCAAACAGCAGGACGCAGCCGGCAAGGTAGGCCTCTTTCCTACCCAGCCCATCCTATCCTATTGGTGTTGGTAGTTGCCTTTACAATGTCTTTCCCTCTTGAAAATATTTATTGGACACAATGCCTTACCTGACCATGCACTTTCTGGCGAATCAACCTGATCTTATGATCTTCTAACTTTTGTCATCAATGTACATAAATATACAGGTGTAGGATCTAAATTTGACCTATATTGTCACAGCAAAATTATCCTGCAGCAACAAGATTTGAACATTTAGTCCATAATGTTCCTTGATCTGTGGTTAGGCTATTAGCTGGCCAAAAGTAGGCTACATGAAAAGTTCAATACTGTTAATATAACCATGTATTAGTGTTTCTTTTGTGTGAATTTATGTAAATCAGAAGCTCATCTGCAGGAATTTTCCTGAGCTTCTGCGATAAGCCCAGAAAAAGTCTCATTAACAAAATAGTGATCAAATTAGGATCCTACATCTATACACACTAGAGGAGGTTGGTGGCACCTTAATTGGGGAGGATGGGCTCATGGTAATAGCTGGGGTGGAATCAGTGGAATGGTATCAAATGCATCAAACAAATGGATTCCATGTGTTTGATGCCATTCCATTTACTCCAGTCCAGACATTATTAGGAGCCGTCCTCCCCTCAACAGTCTCCACTGGTACACACACACACACACACACACACACACACACACACACACACACACACACACACACACACACACACACACACACACACACACACACACACACACACACACACACACACACACACACACACACACACATGCTAACATAGTCCTTGTACCTTCAGGAAATTGATATTGAAGTGGATGAGAATGGTACACTGGACCTGAGCATGAAGAAGCCCATCAAGAGGGAAGGGATGCAATCACCAGACCCATCTTTATCCTCCTCCTCTTCCTCGCAGCACCTGGGAGGTGTTCCCTTGTCCCAGGCCCACCTGCAAGAGGAGTGGGAAGGGCCTCTGGACTTCACCAAGCCAAACTGTCCCAAAGAGGAGGAGGAGCAAGATGAGGTAACCACATAACGCCAAGTCTGCAAATAACATCAAACCATTGGAATTATGATAATGTTATAGTCTTGAGAGAGGTTACCCGCTGGGCACAAACTGGTTAAATCAACGTTGTTTCAACGTAATCTGTCTACGTATTGTGATGTGGAAAATACATATTGGATTTGAAAAAAGTTATCAACCTTTTTTTTAACCCTTATTTTACAAGGTAAGTTGACTGAGAAGACATTCTCATTACAGCAAAGACCTGGGGAATAGTTACAGGGGAGAGGAAGGGGGATGAATGAGTCATTTGGAAGCTGGGGATGATTAGACGGCCATGATGGTATGAGGGCCAGATTGGGAATTTAGCCAGTACACCGGGGTTAACACCCCTACTCTTACGATAAGTGCCGTGGGATCTTTAGTGAACACAGAGAAGACACCCGTTTAACTTCCCATCCAAAAGACGGCACCCTACACAGGGCAATGTCCCCAATCACTGCCCTGGGGAAAAGGGATATTTTATTTCGACCAGAAGAAAGAGTGCCTCCTACTTGCCCTCCAACAGCATCTGGTCTCCCATCCAGGGACTGACCAGGACCAACCCTGCTTAGCTTCAGAGGAAAGCCAGCATCAGGATGCAGGGTGGTATGCTGCTTTTGAGGAAAACATTTTAAACCACAGGATTATGTCATCATGGTAACCAATTTTCAACAAAGACAAACCTTGTATTAAATATGTTGAAGTTGTACCTTTGAAAGAAAGTCAGATCTTCAAGGTAATATGCACAATAAGAAAAAGCTATAGGCTGGGCAGCACCTCCTACTGGAGAGTTGATCCATCTACAGCCATTCTTTCAGTCTCCCATCCAGGATTTTAACAAAGCCCAACCCTGCTTAGCTTTTGTCACTGACTAGTACCAATGTGCTATCATGAGAATAATTGTTGCTATCGTGTTGTGCTATCGTGAGAATGATTATCGAAGTCATTCCAAAGGGTAGGTTCAACTTTATCAATCATACATCATCAATGATGCTATTTAGGCCTGCATAGTATTTGGGAAGTAATCAACAGCTATTCAGCACATGATTCAAATACATATAGGCCTAGAGTTTGGTTAATTTCAAATGGAATCTACAAGTTGATAATAAATATGTTGTATTCACGTCTCCTTCTCAACCAAAAACAAAAGTTAAAGAATTTGATTGAATCAAATCAAACTGCATTTAAAGTTTGATTTGTTTTAGTCCTATTCTTTAACTTAGATTGTTGGTTGAAATGGAGACCTGAATCCAACATGTAAATTATTAATATGTAGACAAACTGGAATTAAGCCAGACTCAGTGGCACAGATGGATGACCTTTCCACCTTTTGTTACTTTACAGCCTTATTCTAAAATGTATTAAATATTTCCCCTCATCAAGCTACACACAATACCCATAATAACAAAGCAAAAACAGGTTAAAAAAAATATTTGTGCAAAAAAATAAAAAATAAACCTGAAATATCACATTTACGAAACTATTCCAAATCAAAATTGTAAGATTGCCTTTTTATCTCAATGGAACATCCTGGCAATGAATCAGGGATGGATGAAATTATAAACTATAATCTCTCTCCATCTTTACCTGTGTTTGTTTGACCTTCCCCCAGGTGGACTTTGTGGCCCACTCCTACACCTCTTCTGATGTAGAGGACGATGACATCGCTCAGGAGAGCATGGAGGACAGGAAGTACCCAGGCGAGGTCACCACGTCCAGCTTCAAGGTCCAGTTCTCGCCCAAAGACTGCAAGAAAGAGGTTCTACTGTAAGTCTGCTCTAAAATAACTTCAATCCAGCATTCATAACAACATTATAAGAGAAAAAGCATCCCAATTTTAATCTTAAAATTTCTATCTATGGAGTACTCTAATCTCAAGGCTGACACATAACTATTATAAAGGACATAGTTCAAAGTAGTACTGCCATCCACCCTCACTATGTTTTCAATTAATTAATTAATTTCCAATTATCTCCAGATGTCCCACCCCAGGTTGTGATGGCAGTGGGCACATCACTGGAAACTACGCTTCACATCGGAGGTATGACACAGCCCCACTCCCCTGCATTTCAACCAATGCAGTCGGTAGCGCTGTTTCACATTTTCCGTCTTACAACTACATACAACTGCATTTATAGTGTTTTTCAGGCACTGATTCTGAATGTCAACTAATCTGCACATCTGCATTACAAATCCAGAACTTTCAATAATGACTATTCTCTATTACTCTCTTATCCTGTGCTACAATGAATCCTGTAAACAATATTCATTGTTATGATTGGGATCGAGCCCTTTCCTTTGTTCTGCCCCTTATTAAATGACTTCACAATATCCTCTCCATCGCTCTCCTTCCCTCTCTCTCTCGCTCCCCCTCCTTCTCTCTCTCTCTATATTTTCCATATCTTCCAGTCTGTCAGGCTGTCCTCTTGCTGATAAGTCTCTTCGGACCCTCATGGCAGCCCACTCTGCTGAACTTAAGTATGTCTGTGCTTGTATTCCCCCTTCCGTCCTTCCTTCCTTCCAACCCAGAGTAAATCTGCTCATGGAGTGTTGCATGTGTGTGCATGAATTGGTTCCAGTTCAGCTCCAACACATCTGCAAACCTAACTGTTGTCTGACTTGAAGATCATGGTTAGTCAAGGATTTGAATTAGGTGTTAGTGCTGTGCTGAAATAAAAGTCTGCACACGCTGTGGCCCTCCTGGACCAGAGATCCCTATCGCTGTTCTAACCCTACTTTATACTGACATGACTGAACCCTGCAGATCTTTGTATTGTCACCACAATGTGCAGGGATGTGTCTTCCTCTGCTGCGATATCCTGTATCAAACAAATTGCTATCCTATAGAGAAAGAGTGTTAGCTACTTTTATGAGAAACGCTTTCGTATGTTCTTTACATTTCCTATGCTATGCTCACATGACTTGTGCTGACCTCTGTCTGGTTGACCCCAGGTGTCCGACCCCTGGATGCGATGGATCAGGTCACATCACTGGAAACTACGCCTCCCATAGAAGGTACACACAGATAGTTTATTGCTTTTGTTTCTATTTTTATTTCATCCTAGACAATCCTACTGCAAGATAGTCTAAAAAAGACTGTATTTGAATCCTTATTTTTCTCTCTATGTCTCTGTCAGTTTGTCTGGATGCCCTCGTGCAAAGAAAGGTGCTGTCAAGACAACACCCACCAAGGACGACAAGGAAGACTCTGAGCTTTTAAGGTTAGTCCACGACAAACCATTTGTTTTGTTTTCTTTACAATCCACACAATGGATTGCCCTTTATTCGGCCCTCTAGCTCTCAAACTAAATGCTGATTGCTTTCCTCTCTCTCTCTCTCTCTCTCTCGCTCTTCTTTCTCCTCTCCTTCACTGTCGACCCTGGCTTCCCCCCCTCCATTAGTAGATGCCCGGTGCCCGGCTGTGACAGCCTGGGCCACATCAGTGGGAAGTATGCCACCCACCGCAGTGCCTATGGGTGCCCCCTGGCAGCGCGGCGTCAAAAGGAGGGGCTCCTCAACGGCTCTCCTTTCTCCTGGAAGGCCTTTAAGACTGAGGGACCCACCTGTCCCACCCCCGGCTGTGACGGATCAGGACACGCCAATGGCAGCTTCCTCACACACCGCAGGTATTACACTCAATCAAATTGAAATAAAGGTTTTTGTTTGTGTTCTTACTGTTAAGGGTTTGTACGGGAGGCGAAGTCAGCAGAGTGTAGTGAACAGGCACACTTTTTATTCCGGTCCAACGAAAGCACAAAAGTACATAAATGTGCCCAAACACGGAACAATAGACAAAAAGTATGGCGCGTAACAATACCCACATAACATAAATACAATTTCACACAAAGACATGGAGGGGAACAGAGGACGAAATACATGCAGTGTGATTAGGGAATGAAAACCAGGTGTGTATGGAACAAGACAAAACAAATGAAATATGAAAAATGGAGCGGCGATGGCTAGAAAGCCGGTGACGTCGATCGCTGAATGCCGCCCGAACAAGGAGAGGAGCCGACTTCGGCGGAAGTCGTGACAGTACCCCCCCTTGATGCACGGCTCCAGCGGTGAAACTCCCGCAGCAGTTCGGGGTCCGAAACATCCGCAACCGGGACCCAGTACCTTTCCTCCGGACCGTACTACTCCCACTCCACAAGGTACTGAAGGCCCCCCGCCCGACGCCTCGAATCCAGGATTGAACGAACGGAGTACGCCGGGACCCCCTCGATGTCCAGAGGGGGCGGAGGAACCTCTCGCACCTCAGATTCCTGGAGCGGACCAGCCACCACCGGCCTGAGGAGAGACACATTGTACGAGGGGTTAATAAGGTAATCGGAGGGAAGCTGTAACCTGTGACACACCTTGTTCACCCTCCTCAGGACTTTGAATGGCCCCACAAACCGCGAACCCAGCTTCCGGCAGGGCAGGCGGCGGGGCAGGTTTCGGGTGCGAACACCGGGGCCTCACTGATGTTCCGCGCTAGTCATTTCACGGCTCACTGGAGGTGAACATGGGTGGCCTCTCATGTCTCCTCCGCGCGCCTGAACCAGTCGTCCACTGCAGGAGCCTCGGTCTGACCCTGATGCCACGGCGCCAGAACCGGCTGGTACCCCAATACGCACTGAAAAGGGGAGAGGTTAGTGGAGGAGTGGCAAAGCGAGTTCTGTGCCATCTCGGCCCAGGGCACAAACGCCGCCCACTCCCCCGGCCGGTCCTGGCAATAGGACCGCAGAAACCTGCCGACATCCTGGTTGACTCTCTCTACCTGCTCGTTACTCTCGGGGTGAAAACCCGAGGTGAGGCTGATCGAGACCCCCAGACGTTCCATGAACGTCTTTCAGACTCTCGACGTGAACTGGGGACCCCGATCAGACACTATATCTTCAGGCACCCCGTTGTGCCGGAGGACGTGAGTAAACAGGGCTTCCGCAGTCTGTAGGGCCATAGGAAGACCGAGCAGAGGGAGGAGTTGACAGGACTTAGAGAAACGATCCACAACGACCAGGATCGTAGAGGAAAAAAGAGGAAAGAGGAAGATCGGTTAGAAAATCCACCGACAGGTGTGACCAAGGTCGTTGTGGAATGGGTAAGGGATGTAGCTTACCTCTGGGCAGGTGTCTCGAAGCCTTACACTGGGCGCACACCGAGCAGGAGGAAACATAAACCCTCAAGTCCTTTGCCAAGGTGGGCCACCAGTACTTCCCAGTCAGACAGCGCACCGTCCGACCGATCCCCGGATGACCAGAGGAGGGTGACGTGTGGGCCCAATAGATCAACTGGTCACGGACAGCAGACGGAACGTACACACGCCCGACGGGACACTGGCGGGCTCTGTACGTAACGCCTGCTCAATGTCCGCGTCCAGCTCCCACATGACCGGTGCTACCAGGCAGGAGGCCGGGAGTAGGGGAGTGGGATCCATGGGCCGCTCCTCTGTGTCATAGAGCAGGGACAGTGCATCTGCCTTCATACTGGTCTGTAGGGTAGGGTAACACAAAACGGGTAAAGAACATGGCCCACCTTGCTCAGTCTCCTCGCTGCCCAGATGTACTCCAGGTTGCGGTGGTCAGTCCAGATGAGGAAAGGGTGTTTAGCCCCCTCAAGCCAATGTCTCCACGTCTCCAACGCTTTAACCACAGCCAACAGCTCCCGGTCCCCCACATCATAGTTACGCTCTTCGAGAAGAAAGCACAGGGGCGGAGTTTCGGTGGCGTACCCGAGCGCTGTGAGAGCACGGCTCCTATAACAGCCTCGGGCTCGTCCACCTCCACTATGAATGCCAAAGAGGGATCCAGATGGGCCAGCACAGGAGCCGAGGTAAACAGAGCTCTCAGGTGCCCAAAAGCCCTGTCCGCCTCAGCCGACCACTGCAACCGTACATGACCCCCCTTCAGCAGTGAGGTAATGGGAGCAGCCACCTGGCCAAAACCCCGGATAAATCTCCGGTAGTAATTGGCAAACCCTAAAAATCGCTGCACCTCCTTTACCGTGGTGGGAGTCGGCCAATTACACATGGCTGCAATGCGGTCACTCTCCATCTCCACCCCTGATGTGGAAATGTGATACCCTAGGATGGAGATGGCCTGCTGAAAGAACAGGCATTTCTCGGCCTTGACGTACAGGTCATGCTCCAACAGTCGTCCAAGTACCCTGCGCACCAAGGACACATGCTCGGCGCGTGTAGCGGAGTATATCAGAATGTCATCGATATACACCACTACACACTGCCCGTGCAGGTCCCGGAAAATCTTGTCTACAAAGGATTGGAAAACTGATGGAGCATTCATCAACCCGTACGGCATAACGAGGTACTCATAATACCCTGAGGTGGTACTAAACGCTGTCTTCCACTCGTCTCCCTTCCGGATACGCACCAGGTTATACGCACTCCTGAGATCCAGTTTAGTGAAGAAGCACACCCCATGCATTGACTCAATCGCCGTGGCGATAAGAGGTAGCGGGTAATTGTACCTCACCGTGACTTGATTGAAACCTCGATAGTCAATGCACGGGCGCATACCTCCATCCTTCTTCTTCACAAAAAAGAAACTCGAGGAGGCGGGTGAAGTGGAGGACCGAATGTACCCCTGACGCAGGAATTCAGAGACAAATGTCTCCATAGCCACTTGCAACAGAGGATACACGTGACTCCTGGGAAGCGCAGCGTCTGCCAGGAGATTTATCGCACAATCCCCCCGTCGATGAGGTGGTAATTGAGTCACCTTCTTTTTACAAATCGGCATATTCTGGGGGGATGCGCACACTGGAGACCTGGTCTGGACTTTCCACCATGGTAGCACCAACGGAAACCCCTACACACCTCCCCGAGCACTCTCGCGACCACCCTGTGAGAGCCCTCTGTTGCCAGGAAATGGTGGGGTTATGATGAGCCAAACAGGGAAGGCCTAGTACCATGGGAAACGCAGGACAGTCAATGAGGAAGAGACTGATTTTCTCCTCGTGACCCCCCTGCATCTCCATGGCCAGGGAGATGGTGGCCTCCCTGATTAACCCGGACCCTAATGGTCGACTATCCAGAGCGTGTACCGGGAAAGGTCTAACTACAGGAATAATGTGGATCCCTACACTAAAGGCTAACGCTCTGTCGATAAAATTCCCAGCTGCGCCTGAATCAACGAGCGCCTTATGCTGGGAATGCGGGGAAAACTCAAGGAAATAAACAGGTACAAACAGGTGGTCAACAGAGGACTCTGGATGAGTGTGGTGCAAACTCACCTGGGGTGACGCCAGAGTGCCCTGCCTGCTGCCTCAACTCTCAGAGGGACCGACACGGCACCGACTGGAAGTGTGCACGTGATGGCCCCTCCTCCAGCCTTCCTACGCGCAGCCCCTCTCAACTCCATGGGCACCGGAGAGGGGGTGCTGGAAGATGGAACCGACAGAGCCCCCTCTGGACATCCCCTGGTAACCAGCAGTTTATCCAACCGAATGCACAAATCCACCAGTTGGTCAAAGGGGATGGTGGCATCCCTGCAGGCCAGCTCACGTCGGACGTCCTCGCGCAGGCTGCATCAGTAGTGGTCGATGAGGGCACTGTCGTTCCAGCCTGCTCCGGCTGCCAAGATCCGGAATTCCAGGGTGAACTCCTGGGCACTCCTCGTCCCCTGCCTCAAATGGAAGAGCCGTTCCCCCGCCGCTCTACCTTCGGGCGGATGGTCGAAGACGGCCCGGAAGCGGCGGGTGAACTCCTCGAAGTGGTCCAACGCCGCGTCTCCTTCCCCGTACACGGCGTTTGACCACTCCAGAGCTCTCCCCGAGAGGCGTGAGACAAGGAAGGACACTCTCTCCCTTTCCGAGGGAGCTGGGTGAACGGTGGCCATGTAGAGGTCTAGTTGTAAAAAGGAACCCCTGGCACTGTGCTGCCGTCCCATCATAGTCCCTGGGAAGGGAGAGACGCATCCCACTGGGACTGGCTCCGGATGGGACGGGTAGAGGTAACCCCGGTTGCGCTGGTCGAGGCACTGGAGAGACTTCCTGTCTCTCCCAGCGGTCCATGGTCTGAACAACGCGATCCGCCATGGCACCAAGATGATGTAACATTGCAGAGTGTTCCTGGACGCGCTCCTCGACTCCTCTAACCTGGGTACCTGCTGACTGGCTGGACCATTTAAGAACTTACACATTCTTGTTCTGAAGCCATTCCAGCGTTGCTTTGGCTGTATACTTGGGGTCATTGTCCTGTTGGAATGTAAATCTTTGCCCCCAGTCGAAAATCGTTTGCGCTCTGAAGCAAGTTCTCATCAAGGATTTTCCTGTATTTGGCTCCATTCATTGTTTCCTTTATCCTTACCAGTCTCCAACTCCCTGGCAATGAAAAGCATCCCCATAGTATGATGTCACCACCAGTAGGGATGGTGTTAGATGGGTGATGAGCTGTGCCTGTTTCTTTTCCAGACAGTGCTTTGCATTCAGGCCAAAGAGTTCTATTACATCATCTTTATCCTTATGCTTTCAGTCTTTCACGTGTCTTTTTGCAAACTCCAGGCATGTGGTCATGAACATTTTTCTCCATTTGGCCACTTTCCCATAAAGCCCAGACTGGTAAAGTGCTGTAGAGACTGTTGTCCTTCTGGCAGGTTCTCCCATCTCAGCCAAGGGACTCTGTAGTTATGTCAGAGTGATCACTGGGTTCTTGGTCACCTCCCTGACTAAGGTCCTTCTTGCCCGGGTGCTCAGTTTGATCAGACGGACAGCTCTAGGCCGAGTTTAACATCTTGACAGGTTTTTAAAGCATGGCAAAACATATTGTGTAAAGAGAACTGATAGCATATTCAAATAAAATAAACTAACTAGTAGTTAGTCATATTGGCCCTATTCTAGCAGCGCTCGCATCACTAGCCTCACTTCTCTTTTCCTCTTCTGTTGCTCCTAGTCTCTCTGGTTGTCCCAGAGCCTCTGCTAATAAGAAGAGAAGCAGGTTTCCTGGAGACGAGTACATTACAGCAAAGTTCAGGGCCAGCGATGGTAAGTCTGGACATAACTTAAAAGCTTCATTTTACAGTAAAAAAAAAATATATATAAAACAAAATCAACCCATTGTCTTCAGAGGACAAATATTGCTTTTTTTAGTTACATATACATTTTACATATTACATACTACATAAATACTTTTATATACAGCATTCACCTAACAAAGCATTTACCTGACAAAGATATTTATAGAAAGATATACAGTTGAAGTCTGAAGTTTACATACACTTAGGTTGGAGTCATTAAAACTCGTCTTTTAACCAATTAACAAACTATAGTTTTGGCAAGTCATCTTTCCAACAATTGTTTACAGAAATTATTTCACTTACAACTCACTGTATTACAATTCCAGGGGGTCAGAAGTTTACATACACTAAGTTGACTGTGCCTTTAAACAGCCTGGAAAATTCCAGAAAAATTATGTCATGGCTTTAGAAGCTTCTGATAGGCTAATTGACATCATTTGAGTCAATTGGAGGTGTACCTGTGGATGTATTTTAAGGCCTACCTTCAAACACAGTGCCTCTTTGCTTGACATCATGGGAAAATCAAAAGAAATCAGCCAAGTCTGGGTCATCCTTGGGAGCAATTTCCAAATGCCTGAAGGTACCACGTTCATCTGTACAAACAATAGTATGCAAGTATAAACACCGTGGGACCACGCAGCCGTTATAACGCTCAGGAAGGAGACTCGTTCTGTCTCCTAGAGATGAACGTACTTTGGTGCAAAAAGTGCAAATCAATCCCAGAACAACAGCAAAGGACCTTGTGAAGATGCTGGAGGAAACAGGTACAAAAGTATCTATATCCACAGTAAAACGTGTCCTATATCGACATAACCTGAAAGGCCGCTCAGCAAGGAAGAAGCCACTGCTCTTAAACCGCCATAAAAAAAGCCAGACTACGGTTTGCAACTGCACACGAGGACAAAGATCGTATTTTTTGTAGAAATGTCCTCTGGTCTGATGAAACAAAAATAGAACTGTTTGGCCATAATGACCATTGTTATGTTTGGAGGAAAAAGGGGGACGCTTGCAAGCCGAAGAACACCATGCCAACCTTGAAGCACGGGGGTGGCAGCATCATGTTGTGGGGGTGCTTTGCTGCAGGAGGGACTGGTGCACTTCACAAAATAGATGGCATCATGAGGTAGGAAAATTATGTGGATATTTTGAAGCAACATCTCAAGACATCAATCAGGAAGTTAAAGCTTGGTCGCAAATGGGTCTTCCAAATGTACAATGATCCCAAGCATACTTCCAAAGTTGTGGTAAAATGGCTTAAGGACAACAAAGTCAAGGTATTGGAGTGGTCATTACAAAGCCCTGACCTCAATCCTATTGAACATTTGTGGGAAGAACTGAAAAAGCTTGAGCGAGCAAGGAGGCCTACAAACCTGACTCAGTTACTTATTGTGTGGGAAGCTTATGGAAGGCTTATGAAAGGCTACCTTATGAAGGCTACCTGAAACGTTTGACCCAAGTTAACCAATTTAAAGGCAATGCTACCAAATACTAATTGGGTGTATGTAAACTTCTGACCCACTGGGAATGTGATTAAAGAAATAACAGCTGAAATAAATAATTATCTTTACTATTATTCTGACATTTCACATTCTTAAAATAAAGTTGTGATCCTAACTGACCTAAGACAGAATTTTTACTCTGATTAAATGTCAGGAATTGAGAAAAACTGAGTTTAAATGTATTTGGCTACGGTGTATGTAAACTTCCGACTTCAACTGTATATCTTTGTCAGGTGAATGTTGTGTGTGTATGTATGTATGTATGTATGTATGTGCATATATATATATATATATATATATATATATATATATATATATATATATATATATATATATATATATATATATATATATATATATACATCATATTGGACACCTGCTCATTCAGGGGAAGGCAGATAGCAGTTAACCCACTGTTCCTAGGCCATCATTGTAAATAAGAATTTGTTCTTAAACTGACTTGCCTAGTTAAATAAAATAATTGTAAAAAATAAAGGGTTTTTCTCATTTTTACTATTTTATACATTGTAGAATAATAATGAAGACATCAAAACATTAAAAATATTTTAAAAAACACATATGGAATAACGTAGGAACCAAAAAAGTGGTAAACAAATCAAAACTTATTTTATATTTGAATTTGCCATCAGTCAAGGGAGCAACAATGGCTCAGCTGTGAAGTGATAGGCAACACAAGTTCACAGAACGGGATCGCCGAGTGCTGAAGTGCGTAAAAATCATCTGTCCTCTGTTGCAACACTCACTAATGAGTTCCAAACTGCCTCTGGAAGCAACGTCAGTATAAAAACTGTTCGTCGGGAGCTTCATGAAATGAGTTTCCATGGCCGAGCAGCCACACACAAGAACAAAGATCACCATGCGTAATGCCAAGCGTTGGTTGGAGTGGTGTAAAGATCGCTTCCATTGGACTCTGGAGCAGTGGAAACACGTTCTCTGGAGTGATGTGTCACGCTTCACCATCTGGCAGTCTGATGGACGAATCTGGGTTTGGTGGATACCAGGAGAACGCTACCTGCCCCAATGCATAGTGCCAATTGTAAAGTTTTGTGGAGGAGGAATAATGGTCTGGGGCTGTTTTTCATGGTTCGGGCTAGGCCCCTTAGTTCCAGTGAAAGGAAATCTTAACGCTACAGCATACAATAACATTCAAACAATTCTGTGCTTCCCAACTTTTTGGCAACAGTTTGGGGAAGGCCCTTTCCTGTTTCAGCATGACAATGTCCCCGTGCACAAAGCAAGGTCAATTCAGAAATGTTTGTCGAGATCGGTGTGGAAGAACTTGACTGGCCTGCAGATCCTGACCTCAACTCCATCGAACACCTTTGGGATGAATTGGAACTCCGACTGCGAGCTAGTGCTCTTATGGCTGAATGGAAGCAAGTCTCCACAGCAATGTTCCAAGATCTAGTGGAAAGCCTTCCCAGAAGAGTGGAGGATGTTATAGCAGCAAAGGGGGGACCAACTCCATATTAATGCCCATGCTTTTGGAATGAGATGTTCGACGAGCAGGTGTCCACATACTTTTGGTCATATTGTGTACATACATACGCATTTGATTTTACTCTGGTATACATTATATGTAGTGTTTTAAAAAATAGTAATTTCTGACAGTTTGTGCATAATGGCACAAATCCTAATTTACATTTAAGTAACATTTCCATTGATGTCAATTGGAGACTAAGTGAAAATTCCACTTAAGTAGAAGTTAGCATTTGTCCCAACATGAAAAGTGGGTCAAGTCTTGTCCAGTAAAACTGGATGATCTTCAATTATGTTTGACTGTTGCATGTTGTTTTATTGTTTCTAATTGGTTTGCTATTAATTATTCAGTTCTGGATAATGATGAAGATATCAAGCAACTGAACAATGAGATCAGGGAACTCAGTGAGTCCAATTCAGAGATGGAGGATGACATGATGAACCTGCACACACAGGTTGGTCTGCCACTTCTTAACAATAACCACTAAATACTGTCTTGACGTTCCTAATTCAATTAGAAATAAAAACAATGATTGTATAGAGAGTTTGTGGTGGACTGATAAGCTGTTATTGACTTGTTTGTGGCTAACTGAAGAACCGTGGTTGATTGATTTGTGGTTCTCTGCTCCAGATCTCATCCATGGAGAATAACCTGAAGAGTATGGAGGAGGAGAACAAGCAGATCGAGGAGAGAAACGATGCCCTATACATGGAGCTGTCTGGCCTGAGCCAAGCTCTGATCCGCAGCTTGTCCAACATCCGGCTGCCACAAATTGTGAGTTACACCCAGGGATGGATCACTCAGAGCATGCAAACACACGCACGCACGCACACACATACACAAACACTTTCTCTTAGAGAGAAAATGTTGACATAACCTCAGTTTTACACATCTACATGCATAAAACACACATTTTCTAATTACACACACTTTATCTAACGTGTTACTTGTGTTTACTTCAGCAGGAGCCTATGTCGGAGCAGAACTTCGATACCTACGTGGACACCTTGACCCATATGTTCTCCAATAAAGATTGCTACCAAAACCCGGAAAACCGCGCTCTGTTGGAGTCCATCAACCAAGCAGTAAAAGGCATCGAAGTATAGTCTCTCAAAGGGAGATGAAGAGGCTAAATGGAATATATGAAAGAGAGGGAAAAGAGGAACGAGAGCAGGGTGACATGGTGTGTGGGTATACAAAACCCAACAACTATACAAAACCCAACAACTATAAATAAATCCATTGCTATTGGAATATACTGTAGACCTGATTTTTCTTGTATTTGTTTTGGAGAAAATGTGTCCATTTCACATTGCTCCCCCTCCCTGCTTGCATGAAGGTTATCAAGATCAAATGGACACACTTGTGTATGGATGAGTACGGAAGTTTCAATTATGTCTTGAGTGTTCTTGAGTGCATTGGAGTAAAACTGTGTTGGTGTGGGTGTTTAGGAACGTTTTGAGGGGTATAATAAAAAAGCCACTTTAATGGTTCAGAACGGACTAAGAATGCAGTATACTGGCTCCAATACCCTATCATACAATATTCTCCTAAATAGTGTACATGTATTCCAACCCCATTGAGTAATGTTGATAGTATTTATGAGCGTAGATGTTGCACTTCCAGGGGATAGTTTTTAGTTTCATTACTATTGTTGTGTATGAATTTGAGTCTTAAAAATGTCTGTTTAATGTATTATTTATTCATGTTGTGTTAATTTAGCTTATTTATTCAGCATTTATTTATTGGCCTATTTATTTATTTTTACAAAACAAAATTATACTGAAGACATTTTTAAACAGCGATTGAGAGGAGTTTTCCTCTGCACTGTTGAAAAATAGAAATATTTTAAAATATCAACTATAAATTGTTTTATATATCTTATTATTTATTTGAAATACTGGGATCTTTTTTAAGTGCAAATATTTTATAACCGACAAGTTTTGATAATTTTTTAAAGATTTTTCTTTTGTTTATATTATTTATTTTATTCCATAAAGTATTTTGAGACACCTTGCAATGAACTGGGAGAAATGTGTATGTATTTAATATTTATTTGATAATGAAGAACAAAGTGAATGGAGATGTTGGTGTATATTTATTTTGTATTGTCTATGTGTTAGTGATGATGGCTGTGTATGGATTAGTCTTTGCCCATATGTTGATATTGAAATAAAGAAAACCTGTGCTAATATAACTAAGCATCATGGAATATGTCACAATTAATTATGATTGTGAGTAATGATTGTAAAAGTGTATATGAATATTGTTTATGGCTACAGATATTTTGTGGAATGGTTGTGGGATACAACAGTTGAAAGGATGAGGACTGAGCAAGGTATACTACGCTGAACAAAAATATAAACCCAACATGCAACAATTTCAAAGATTTTACTGAGTTCCAGTTCATATAAGGAAAAAAGTCCATTGAAATAAATCCTGTGAATGTTGTCCAACTTCCAATCAGTTTTCGAAGTTTCTGGATATTGATGGGAACTGAAACATGCAGTCGGTCCAGAGTATCCCAAACATACTCAATGGGTGACATGTCTGGTGAGTATGAATGCCATTGAAGAACAGGGACATTTTCAGCCTCCAGGAATTGTGTACAGATCCTTATGACATGGGGCCATGCATTATCATGCTGAAACATGAAGTGATGGCAGTGAACGAATGGCACTACAATGGGCCTCAGGATCTCGTCAAGGTATCTCTGTGCATTCAAATTGTCATCGGAAAACTGTCATTGTGTTCATTGTCTGTAGCTTATGCCTGCCCATACCATAACCCCACCACCACCATGGGGCACTCTGTTGACAATGTTGACATTAGCAAACCGCTTGCCCACACCACACCATACACACTGTCTGCCATCCCGGTACAGTTGAAAATGCAGTCCGGTCAAGACCCTGGTGAGGATGACAAGCACGCAGATGAGCTTCCCTGAGACAGTTTCTGCAGAAATTCTTTGGTTGTTTTATCAGCTGTCCGGGTGGCTGGTCTCAGACGATCCCGCAGGTGAAGAAGCCGGATGGAGAGGTCCTGTGCTGGCATGGTTACACGTGGTCTGTGGTTGTGAGGTCAATTGGACATACTGCCAAATTCTCTAAAACGACGTTGGAGGCAGCTTTTGGTAGAGAAATGCACATTCAATTCTCTGGCAACAGCTCTGGTGGACATTCTTGCAATCAGCGTGCCATCTGTGGCATTGTGTTGTGTGACAAAACTGCATATTTTATAGTGGCCTTTTATTGTCCCCGGCACAAGGTGCACCTGTGTAATGATTATGTTGTTTAATCAGCTTCTTGAAATGCCACACCTGGCAGATGGATGGATTATATTGGCAAAGGAGTGGTGTAAATAAATTTGTGCACAAAAAATACCCGTAAGACCTTAATGAGGGTCATATTGAGGCAATTTTGACCATAGTACAATGGTTACAGGAAAAACTAGTGGACTTTGTGATAGAGCAACCAAATTTCATAAACAGTTGGGGCATGTTTAAAGAGGTATTTTGGGCTATAGTGCCATCACAGATTATTTTCCATTACCCCCCTGGCAGCAATTTCTAATATGGGCACCAACCAACTGCATGGGGCCATATTTAACTAGATTCACTTGGCCATATCTTCATAAATAATTGCTACATACAGCCCAATGATGGCTTAAAATTCTTGAACGGAAAATGTAAAAAAAAAATATTAGAATGTCTGGAAAACACAATAAAATGGCCCAAAAATTACATAGCAATGTATTAAGTCTAGCAGAGAGACAGGTAACCCATTCAGCCTTTACACAAAGTAATCAAAAGTTTGAACAAAGATGTCTAGATATAGAACCATTGAGATTTAACCTATTATACTCATTGGTGTAGTGCTGTTTTTTTAGGTACCGGAGGGCAATAAAAGACAATTACGTCATAATTTCTCAATCAACGCTTGCACAGTAGAAGCCTGTTGAATAATATTACTTTAATATGCATAAAACACATCATCCAAATGCAACGCCTGCCTATACCTACACACGTTGACAATGTTTGTATATTTTACTCTTAATAACTATTTAATCAAACTCTGTATTTAACAAGTTTACCAAGGTCTTAGTTTTGTCCTCACATGACTATGTGGAACTGTTTCACCCTGGAAGCTTTATCTGGACATAGATCTGCAGGACCTCTTCTGGCCATAAAAAAGAAAGCTAAGTAACACAATGCCTTCTCATTGCAGTAGCTGTACTCTTAATATACAGAAGAACTATCACCTTAAGGTAAGGATACCCAAGTTGCAAGCTCGGCTTCAGACGCAATCGTTAGTCAAAGGCAATTTAAATGTAGGAAAGAATGATACAGCGTCTGTGCCATCAGGAATACAGGTAGTAGTGTTAAACCCCTTACACAGTCTCCGCAGCCGGACAATTTTCTCATAACTTCTGGAAAGAAATGCTTTTGGCATGCTCAACCGGTGTCGATCATTCAGCCAATAGAAACTGTCAACCGGGTTTCCTCACTAAGCAACGAGTCGTTGTCAGAGCCCGAGCTTTCTCAGGTCTCTCCTCCAACTGTTACGAGGTCTGACATTAGCCTCCCTCCATTAGCTCTGACAAATTAAAAATATTAGTAATTGGCGACTCCATTACCCTAAATATTAGACTTAAAAATAATCATCCAATGATCATACATTGTTTACCAGAGGGCAGGGCTATCGACGTAAAGAGTAATCTGAAGATCGTGCTGGCTGAGGCTAAAACTGGCTAGTGTAGATGGTATAGGGATATTGTTATCCACGTCTGCACCAACAATGTTAGGATGAAACAGTCATAGGTCACCAAGCGCAACATAACTTCAGAGTGTAACTTAGCGAGAAAGATGTGTTGGCATCGAGTAATTGTCTCTGGCCCCATCCCAGTTAGGGGGAGTGATGAGCTCTACAGCAGACTTGCACAACTCAAATGCTGTTTTCAAAAAACTGTTTTCTGCCCCTTGCAAAAGATAGAATTTGTAGATAACTGGCCCTCTTTCTGGGACTCTCCCACAAACAGTACCAACACTGGCCTGCTGAGGAGTGACATACTCCATCCAAGCTGGAGGGGTGCTCTCATCATATCTATCAACATAGACAGGGCTTTAACTCCTCTAGCTCCACAATGAGATAGGGAGCAGGTCAGGCAGCAAGCTTTTAGCCAGCCTGCCAGCTTAGTGGAGTCTGCCACTAGCACAGTAAGTGTAGTGAGCTCAGCTTTCCCCATTGAGACCGTGTCTGTGCCACTATCTAGGTCGGGGAAAACTAAACATGGTGGTGTTCGCCTTAGCAATCTGACTGGAATAAAGACCTCCTCCATTCCTGTTATTATTGAAAGAGATTGTGATAATATCTCACATCACAAAATAGGACTACTTAATGTTAGATCCATCACTTCCAAGACAGTCATACTCAATGAACTAATCACTGATCAATAACTTGATGTGTTTGGCCTGGCTGAAACATGGCTCAAGCCAGATGTATTTACTGTGTTAAATGAGACCTCTCCTCCTGGTTACAGTAGTACCATATCCCCGCAACCCCCCCTCTGTCAGAGTGACCATCGGGTTCTTGGTCACCTCCCTGACTAAGGCCCTTCTCCCCCAATTGCTCAATTAGGCCGGGCAGCCAGCTCTAGGAAGAGCCTTGGTGGTTCTAAACTTCTTCCATTTAAGAATGATGGAAGCCACTGTGTTCTTGGGGTCCTTCAATGCTGCAGAAATGTTTGGGTAACCTTCCCCAGATCTGTGCCTCGACACAATACTGTCTCGGAGCTCCACGGACAATTCCTTCGAACTCATGGCTTGGTTTTTGCTCTGACATGCACTGTCAACTGTGGGACCTTATATAGGCAGGTGTTTGCCTTTCCAACTCATGTCCAATCAATTCAATTTACCACAGGTAGACTAATCAAGTTGTAGAAACATCTCAAGGATGATCAATGGAAACCGGATGCACATGAGCTCAATTTCGAGTCTCATAGCAAAGGGTCTGAATACTTATGTAAATAAGGTATTTCTGTTTTTTGTTTTTAATACATTTCCAAATAAGATAGACCACCATCTTACTATGTTTGCAATTGCAACAAATAATCTGCTCAGATCCCAACCAAGGATTATCAAACGCTGCGCTATAAACTCTCAGACAACCCAAAGATTCCTAGATGCCCTTCCAGACTCCCTCCGCCTACCCAAGGAACATCGGAGTACAAAAATCTGTTAACCACCTAACAGAGAATCTAAATGTATAATTTGCACCTCTAAAAACAAAAACAAAACATTTGTCACAAGAAATTAGCTCACTGGTATACAGAAAATACCAAAGCCCTGAAGCAAGCTTCCAAAGAATTGCGCTCCACCAAACTGAAAGTTTTCCGACTAGCTTGGAAAGACAGTACCGTGCAATATCGAAGAGCCCTCAATACTGCTCGATCTGCCTACTTTTCAACCTAATTGAGGAGAATAAAAACTATTCAAAATGTATTTTTGATACTGTCGCAAAGCTAATTAAAATGCAGCATTTCCGCCCAGGCTCTGTCGTAACCGGCCGCGACCGGGAGGTCCGTGGGGCGACGCACAATTGGCCTAGCGTCGTCCGGGTTAGGGAGGGTTTGGCCGGTAGGGATATCCTTGTCTCATCGCACACCAGCGACTCCTGTGGCGGGCCGGGCGCAGTGCACACTAACCAAGGTTGCCAGGTGCAAGGTGTTTCCTCTGACACATTGGTGCGGCTGGCTTCCAGGTTGGATGCGCGCTGTGTTAAGAAGCAGTGCGGCTTGGTTGGGTTGTGTATCGGAGGACGCATGACTTTCAACCTTCGTCTCTCCCGAGCGGTACGGGAGTTGTAGCAATGAGACAAGATAGTAGCTACTAGCAATTGGATACCACAAAATTGGGGAGAAAAAGGGGGTAAAATTCAACAACAACAAAAAAGCAGCATTCCCCAAGAGAGGATGGCTTTCAGTTCAGCTGTGATGAATTCATTAACTTCTTCGTCTTCACGAAAAGATCATGATCATTAGAAAGCAAATTACGGACTCCTCTTTGCGTATTTCTCCAAAACTCAGTTGTCCTGATTGCACAGAACATCCAGGACATAGGATCAATGGAGACACTCAAGTTTTTTAATCATGTATCTCTCAACACATTCACAAAAATAGTCATGGCCTTTAAACCTTCCAGCAACCGACTGGACACTATTCCAACTATACTACTGAAAGAGCTACTTCCTGTGCTTGGCCCTCCTATGTGGAACATAATAAACGGCTCCCTATCCTCCGGATGTGGACAAACTCACTAAAAGTGGCAGTAACATAGCCTCTCCTGAAAAAGCCAAACCTTGACAAGAAAATCAAAAAAACTATTGCCCAATATCGAATCTCCAATTAATAAAAAATAATAATAACATGAAAACGCTATTGAGCAGCAACTGATTGTCTTCCTGAAAACAAATAATGTATATGAAACGCTCCCGTCTGGTTTTAAACCCGATCATAGTACTGAGACTGCACCCCTGAAGGTGGTAAATTACCTTTTAATGGCGTCAGACCAAGACTCTGCATCTGTACCCGTGCTCTTGGACCTTAGTGCCGTTTTTGGCACTATCGATCACTACATTATTTTGGAGAGATTGGAAACCGTAAATTGGTCTACACGGACAAGTTCTTGCTTGGTTTAGATCTTATCAGTTGTAAAATTCCAAAGACTAGTGACATCCAGTGGAAGCGGTAGGAACTGAAAACAAGTTCCTAAGAAAAATCGTTTCCCAATGAGAACTCACTGAACAGACAGAGACCTCAAAAAAAGAAAAATCTGAACAGTTAGTCCTTGGGGTTTTGCCTGCTACATAAGTTCTGTTATACTCACAGACATGACTCAAACAGTTTTAGAAACTTCAGAGTGTTTTCTATCCAAATCTACTAATAATATGCATATCTTATATTCTTGGCATGAGTAGCGGGAAGTTGAAATTGGCCACGCTATTTATCCAAAAGTGAAAATGCTGTACCTTAAGAAGTTAACTTGGCTTTCGAAGACTTTAGATAGGCAGGGCAGGATGGATATAAGTCTGTAACAGTTTGGGTCTAGGGTGTCACCCCCTTTGAAGAGGGGGATGACCACGGCAGCTTTCCAATCTTTAGGGATCTCGGACGATACGAAAGAGAGGTTGAACAGGCTGGTAATAGGGGTTGCAACAATGGCTGCGGATAGTTTTAGATAGAGAGGGTCCAGATTGTCTAGCCCAGCTGATTTGTACTGGTCCAGGTTTTGCAGCTCTTTCAGAACATCTGCTGTCTGGATATGGGTGAAGGAGAAGCTGGGGAGGGGGGGGGGGGGGGGGGGGCCAGGAGGAAGGCATGGCCAGCCGTTGAGAAATGCTTATTGAAATTTTAGAATATCATGGATTTATCAGTGGTGACCGTGTTACCTATCCTCAGTGCAGTGGGCAGCTGCGAGGAGGTGCTCTTGTTCTCCATGGACTTACAGTGTCCCAAAACTTTTTGGAGTTAGAGCTACAGGATGTGAATTTCTGCTTGAAAAAGCTAGCCTTTACTTTCCTGACTGACTGCGTGTATTGGTTCCTGACTTCCCTGAACAGTTGCATATCGGGGGGAATATTCAATGCTATAGCAGTCCGCCACATGATGTTTTTGTGCTGGTCAAGGGCAGTCAGGTCTGGAGTGAACCAAGGGCTTTATCTGTTCTTAGTTCTGCCTTTTTTGAACGGGGCATGCTTATCTAAGATGGTGAGGAAATTACTTTTAAAGAATGACAAGGCATCCTCGACTGGCGGGATGAGGTCAATATCCTTCCAGGATACCCGGGCCGGGTTGATTAGAAAGGCCTGCTCGCAGAAGTGAGTAAAACAAACTTAGAGAGGAGGCTTCTGATGTTGACATGCATGAAACCAAGGTTTTTTCGATCACATAAGTCAACAAGTGAGGGTGCGTGGGGACACGCGGGGCCTGGGTTTACCTCCACATCACCCGAGGAACAGAGGAGGAGTAGGATGAGGGTATGGCTAAAGGCTATCAAAACTGGTCGACCTAGAGCGTTGGGGACAAAGAATAAAAGGAGCAGATTTCTGGGCGTGGTAGAATAGATTCAGGGCATAATGTGCAGACGGGTATGGTGGGGTGCGGGTACAGCGGGGGTAAGCCCAGGCACTGAGTGATGATAAGAGAGGTTGTATCTCTGGATAAGCTGGTTATAATGGGTGAGGTCACCACATGTGTGGGAGGTGGGACAAAGGAGGTATAATGAGTGGAACTCGGGGCTCCATTGTAAACTAAAACAATGATAACTAACCTAAACAACAGTATACAAGGCATATTGACATATGAGATGGACATACAGTGAGGCATAAAGTAATCACAGGTGTTGATTTGGAGAGCTAGCTAAGACAACAACAGCGAATCAGCTAAAACAACAGGTAAAATGGCGATGAATGGGCAGAGGGTCGGTTAACTACACACAGAGCCTGAGTTTGCGGCTGGGGCCGGCAGATAAACAAACAAAAAATAAATAAATAAATAAATAAACAGAATGGAGTACCGTGATTAATGGACAGTCCAGCGGGCATCAGCTATCATACATTGAGAGGAAACTACTTCAAAAGGGAATCTTACTGGCTCAACACACTGTCTCCTCTCGGCCTTAATGAGGAGTTTGACTTTAAACTTTATAGTTCTAAAAATGTCCAAACTACTGTTCTTACCCAAAATGAACAGTGTATGTATATTACTTTAAATATTTCTCACATTCCTCATGTATGGTTATATATTTTGATATATTGAATGTTGATATTGTGAACAAATATTATATATTTTGACCTCCTGTTTCAGGAAGTGATGTCACTGAGCAATGCTCCTATATATAGGACTTTCCACCCCCACCTGGGATATGAATGCCTGATGAAGACCTAGGGGTTGAAACGTTGTAACAATAAAATCACCTGGGAGCATGAGCAGCAGTGTGCGGCACTTTTGTTTTTCATGTATTTAAATCCTGTCAAGACTTTCCTCCATTTCTTTCCAGTTGTATGCATCCAAGTTAAAAGTATGTTTATTTCATATTTTCCATGTATTATTTAGTTGTCATAACATTAAGATGTCATGCAATGTCCTTATTTAAGGTATATTGGTTTAATAGAGTCATCCTTATGACCGTTACCTATTATTTATGTAACCTGCTTATAATGTCTCTCCTTTGTTGCAGAACCACACACAAATCCAACTTTACCATGTCCAACCACAAGCCCTCAATAAATATGTGAACGTTGGCACTGTCTCTGTTGTCTGCTTGCTCTCTGAACGGAGCCTAATTACCTATATTGGGGTTTTTTGTATATTTTTCAGCAGCCATATTGGAAATGACCTCCAGGGGGGTAATGGACCAAATCTGTGATGGCACTATAGTCAAAAATACTTATTTAGACATGCCCTAGCTGTATGTTAAATTTGGAGGCTCTATCTCAAAGTCCACAATGTTTTCACGTAACTGCTGGACTATGATCAAAATGACCTCAATTGGACCCCCAGTCATGAGTACTTTATGATCAGAATTGTCTATATTATCTGTAGGATTTAGTTAGTTGGTAGATAACATTACAAAGTCATTTTTACATTGTTTGGAATGATTTTACCCTATTTTCTTCTAATAGGAAATCCAGATGTCAGCAATTGACTGATAGGATTCCTAGGCTGCCTCCAACCTTTAAAATGTCCCTTAAGGTATCTACTATTAGTTTAGAAAGTTTGATACTTGCATCATAAAATGTAACAATTATTTCACCTGTGCGCTGGACTATACTATTACTACCACACTGTTAGAGTTTTGTTTACCATCAAAGAGTGGGTCCACCAGTCAAAATCTGGATAAACGTCCTGAAGTACATTCCATGATAATTTCACATGCAAATAGCAATTGATTTCTATGATATAGGCATAAGGGTTACAATTGGCATATTACAGGCGTACAGCCCACATACTGTCTTATGTTTCATGTCAAACAAGTTCAAAAGCTTTGGGGTGATATTCCAAAATTGCATTCAAAGCCTAATTTCTAAACTAGGTCAAATTAGTTTCATATCGGATGTTTGTGGATATTTAGTTTACTCTCGTCAATAGCTATTGAACCAAGCATGCCATAACTATGAAGATGGTATATTCTGAATCAGGGGTGGATGGAGAAATATCCACACCTTTTTTTGTTCCTTTTTTAAAACTATTTTTAAATAAGATCTCAGATTTCAATCTTCAATAGCTCTTAGGCAAAGCATGCCATGACTATGAAAATGTAGATGTTCTGCATCAGGGGAGGATTGCTTGCTTTATGTAAGAGCTATTGAAGATTGAAAGCAAAAACATTAAAAAGCGCATTTTTGTCCATCCTCCCCAGATTCAGAATATATCATTTTCATAGTCAAGGCACACTTTGTGTAAAGAGCTATTAATGATTGAAAGCAAAAAATATATAATAATAATAATAATACATAAATTAATAAAAACTGTGGATTTTTGTACACCCTCCCCTGATTCAGAATGTATCATTATCATAGTCATGTCACTCTTTGTCTAACAGCTATTGGCTACACCGAATATCCAATTTAAAATAATTTTACCTAATTCATTTTCCATTGGAGATTTAACATTTCGGCCAATGCAAGACGAGTACAACTCTCCCTCTCCACTGGGGTACTGACTGATCAGAGTTTGGTGTTTGTGTGACGTCAGTGTCAGCTGGTCAATGTTTACGTCCAGAATTGTGGCGACATCTATTGAATGTTTATGGGGGAAAACGAGAAGGTAACAACATCTTTTTTCGAAATACAGTTGACACTATAAAGCAGTGTCAATTAACCGTCACATCCATAAGGTAAAGACCGTTGCTTCGTATTTCTTATGGCGAGTGTCTTTTTTAGCTCCAGCCAGACAATAATTTATCTTCTCTCCCATGTACCCATGCAGAGCGCTTCGTTGACGACATCAACAGAGACAAAGGTGATGCATATTTATTTATATATCTCGCGTTGAAGCAGCAGTTCGATAACATGTTGTGTTTGGTTGATAAATATCAAATTCCCAATGTCAAACTATTTGAAAGAAGATTAAGAAAAACACTATGAATGCGCAACAAATGCTCACCCAAATGTTGGCTGCAGTACTTTTGGTGATAATAAGAATATTTATGTAAACACATACTATTTTGTTATTCAGTGGCGCAGCTGTATTTTGTGTGTGCGTTCATTGGTGGGAAATATGCATCACTGAGAGGATTCGATTATCTGGTCCGGGCGCCCTGTTCATTGGGTGAAAGTAGTGGCATTTGTTTTGGAACCGGGCTGCCTCCTGGGTGTGAGCCAGGGACCTGGTTCAAAGCACACGGCGAAATCGGCTCAAAACAAAAGCGATGTAATTAATCACGTTGAGTAACGACTAGGATTCGGTGTTCTCACATGCACAAATGATTGATTTTGATATAAACGCCCTGTCTGCCTTACAATGAAACTAGTTTGAAAATGCAAAGGTATATTATATGGCAAAGAGATGTATTTCTGGATGATACACCATGTTTTCTTGTTGCCAACATGACCGAACGTCAGAGATTATGCCGCGTTCATCTGCTGGTCAGAATTAGGAATATATGACATTTTCTATTTTCTAACTGGTTGTAGTTATACACGTGCCACGTTCAACTAATCAGCACATAGGACATTTCAGTTTTCTAGTACCGACTAGCAGATGAACGCGGCATTGATGTTCGATTTCAGATGGGCGCTCCTCCCTCACCGCTTTTGCCCGGCACATCACGGGACATAGACAGGTGCCCCACGGCTCAGCATAATCGAATCCGCCTACTCCTGCAGTTACAAAGAAGGCGTTTCCATAATCACTAGGATTATCGTGTGCTGTGGCAGTGACACCGCCCGGCTTCTCGTGAAAGCAGAATACAATACGAGTTTATTTGACTGGTTTGTAATATAAGAACTTCATTAAAGGCCCGAAGAAAGAGGTTCTTAAACACACCTGTCTTTTACACACACCTTCAGACCCAAAATGACATGTTCAAAGTTCATCCTTTCTCCAACTAGAACTCATTCCAGGGTTTTTCATTATTATTATTTTTTTAATTTTCTATTATAATAATGGTGAAGACAAACTATGAAATAACCAATATGGAATCATGTAGTAACCAAAAAGGTGTTAAACAAATCAAAATATATTTTATATTTGAGATTCTTCTAAGTAACCACCTGTTGCCTTGATGACAGCTTTGCACACACTTGGCATTCTCTCAACCAGCTTCATGAGGTAGTCACCTCGAATGCATTTCAATTAACAGGTGTGTCTTGTTAATTTGTGGAATGTATTTACTTCTTAATGCATTTCAGCCAATCAGTTGTATTTTGACATGGTAGGGGTGGTATACAGAAGATAGTAAATTTGGTAAAAGACCAAGTCCATATTACGACAAGAACAGCTCAAAAGAGAAACGACAGTCCATTACTTTAAGACATGAAGGTCAGTCAATCTGGAAAGTGTCAAGAACTTTGAAAGTTTCTTCAAGTGCAGTCGCAAAAAGCATCAAGCACTGTGATGAAACTGGCTCTCATGAGGTCCGCCACAGAAAAGGAAGACCCAGAGTTACCTCTGCTGCAGAGGATAAGTTCATTAGAGATACCAGCCTCATAATTTGCAGCCCAAATAAATACTTCAGAGTTCAAGTAACAGACACATCTCAACATCAACTGTTCAGAGGAGACTGCGTGAATCAGGCCTTCATGGTCAAATTGCTGCAAAGAAACCACTACTAAAGGACACCAATAATAAGAAGAGACTTGCTTGGGCCAAGAAACACGAGCAATGGACATTAGACCAGTGGAAATCTGTCCTTTGGTCTGATGAATCCAAATGTTCGATTTTTGGTTCCAACCACCATGTCTTTGTGAGATGCAGAGTAAGTGAACAGATGATCTCCGCATGTGTGGTTCCCAACGTGAAGTATGGTGGAGGAGGTGTGATGCTGCTTTGCTGGTGACACTGTTGGTGATTTATTTAGAATTCAAGGTACACTTAACCAGCATGGCTACCACAGCATTCTGCAGCGATACGCCATCCCATCTGGTTTGGGCTTAGTGCGACTATTATTTGTTTTTCAACAGGACAATGACCAAAAAACACATCTCAAGGCTGTGTCAGGGCTATTTGACCAATGAGAGGGATGGAGTGCTGCATCAGATGACCTGGCCTCCGCAATCACCTGACCTCAACCCAATTGAGATGATTTGGGATGAGTTGGACTGCAGAGAGAAGGAAAAGCAGCCAACAAGTGCTTTGCACATGTGGGAACTCCTTCAAGACTGTTGGAAAAGCATTCCAGGGGAAGCTGGTTGAGAGAATGCCAAAAGAGTGCAAAGCTGTCATCAAGGCACAGGATGAAGAATCTAAAAATATATTTTGATTTACACTTTTTTAAATTTGTTACTACATGATTCCATATCTGTTATTACATAGTTTGTCTTCACTATTATTCTACAATGTAGAAAATAGTAAAAATAAAGAAAAACCCTTGAATGAGTAGGTGTGTCCAAACCTTTGACTGGTACTGTGTGTGTGTGTATTTACAATTTAATTGCATAATAAAAATCTACATGTAACGTGTTACCAAGTAAAAGGTGCATTGTGTCCCCAGAGGATCCAACAAGACTGAAATATTAAGCTTAGTTAATATCTAAGATCCTTCTCATCAATCATCTGTTGTGAAAGCCATTGTTGGCAACACGTTCTACTTTACCACTTTACCATTTCCAATTAAGAAATCAAATTTTATTTGTCACATACACATGGTTAGCAGATGTTAATACGAGTGTAGCAAAATGCTTGTGCTTCTAGTTCCGACCATGCAGTAATATCTAACAAGTAATCTAACCTAACAATTTCACAACAACTACCTTATACACACAAGTGTAAAGGAATGAATAAGAATATGTACATACAAATATATGAATGAGTGATGGCCGAACGACATAGGCAAGATGCAGTAGATGGTATAGAGTACAGTATATACAGTGGGGCAAAAATGTATTTAGTCAGCCACCAATTGTGCAAGTTCTCCCAATTAAAAAGATGAGGCCTGTCCGTGATGTGTACGCCAAGGAACTTAAAACGTTCCACCCTCTCCACTACTGTCCCATCTATGTGGATAGGGGGCTGCTCCCTCTGCTGTTTCCTGAAGTCCACGATCTTCTCCTTTGTTTTGTTGACATTGAGTGTGAGGTTATTTTCCTGACACCACACTCTGAGGGCCCTCACCCCCTCCCTGTTGGCCGTCTCGTCGTTGTTGGTCGTCAAGCCTACCACTGTAGTGTCATCTGCAAACTTGATGATTGAGTTGGAGGCGTGCATGGCCACGCAGTCATGGGTAAACAGGGAGTACAGGAGAGGGCTGAGAACGCACCCTTGTGGGGCCCCAGTGTTGAGGATCAGCGGGGTGGAGATGTTGTAACCTACCCTCATCACCTGGGGGCGGCCCGTCAGGAAGTCCAGGATCCAGTTGCACAGGGCGGGGTCGAGACCGAAAACCCAACTACCATTCATTGTGGAGAAGGTTAAAGAGTGGCCCACTGTGCTTTCACGTACCTCAGGTAATCCAATCAGGCTACACTGCAGTGTCTGAGACTGGATGTCACAGTTAATGATAGCTGCTTCACTTAGATTGTTATTCACATCAAAAAACAAACAAATGTACTGTAACTTGTACATATACACTACCGTTCAAAAGTTTGGGGTCACTGACATTTCCTTGTTTTTGTCCATTTTTTTTCAATTAAAGTAACATCAAATTGATCAGAAATACAGTATAGACATTGTTAATGTTGTAAATTACTATTGTAGCTGGAAACGACAGATTAATTTTTATTTTTTATTCTGGAATATCTACATAGGCGTACAGAGGTCTATTATCAGCAACCATCACTCCTGTGTTCCAATGGCACGCTGTGTTAGCTAATCCAAGTTTACTATTTTAATAGGCTAATTGAACATTAGAAAACCCTTTTGCAATTATGTTAGCACATGGCCAGAAACAAAGAACTTTCTTCTGAAACTCGTCAGTCTATTCATGTTCTGAGAAACTTAGGCTATTCCATGCGAGAAATTGCCAAGAAACTGAAGATCTTGTACAACGCTGTGTACTACTCCCTTCACAGAACAGCGCAAACTGGCTCTAACCAGAATAGAAAAAGAAGTGGGAGGCCCAGGTGCACAACTGAGCAAGAGGACAAGTACATTAGTGTCTAGTGTGAGACGGACGCCCCACAAGTCCTCAACTGGCAGCTTCATTAAATAGTACCCGCAAAACACCAGTCTCAACGTCAACAGTGAAGAGGCAACTCCGGGACCTTCTAGGCAGAGTTGCAAAGAAAAAGCCATATCTCAGATTGGCCAATAAAAAAAAAAAATATTAAGATGGGCAAAATAACACAGACACTGGACAGAGGATTTCTGCCTAGAAGGCCAGCATCCCGGCGTCGCCTCTTCACTGTTGAGACTGGTGTTTTGCGGGTACTATTTAATGAAACATTTTCTAGTTGGCTCGGGCATTCGAACCAGTGCCATGTGATAACCTTCCAGAAGGACAACCATATCTCTGCAGCACTCCAGCAATCAGGCCTTTATGGTTAAGTGGCCAGACGGAAGCCACTCCTCAGTAAAAGGCACATGACAGCCCGCTTGGAGAATGCCAAGAGGCACCTAAAGGACTCTCAGACCATGAGAAACAAGATTCTCTGGTCTGATGAAAACAAGATTGAACTGTCATGTCTAGAAGAAACCTGGCACCATCCCTACGGTGAAGCACGGCGGTGGCAGCATCATGCTGTGGGGATGTTTGCGCTCAGGACCTCAGACTCTCTTGAGAGACCTGAAAATAGATGTCTAGCAATGCTCCCCATCCAACCTGACAGAGCTTGAGAGGATCTGCAGAGAAGAATGGGAGAAACTCTCCAAATACCAGTGCAAGCTTATAGCGTCATATCTCAGACTCAAGCCTGAAATTGCTGCCAAAGGTGCTTCAGAAAAGTACAGAGGAAAGGTTCGGAATACTTATGTAAATGTAATATTCGTTTTTTAAAATAAATTAGCAAACATTTGTAAACCTATTTAGTATACGGCTGTAACGTAACAATGTGAAAAGTCAAGGGGAGTGAGTACTGTAAATTTATGAACGTCCTATGTCAAGTGTGACTTTTTACAGATATAAATTGGATCGTGTCCTGTTAAATAAATAGTACATAATAGAACAGCAGTGTTGACTGTGTGAGTATGTGTGTGTTTATGTGTAAGGGTTGTATGTGTATGAGAGTCAGTGCCTATAGTCTGTAAAGTGTGGATAGTCTCTGAGGTACAAATAATCTCTCAGGAGCAGGTCTGAGCAGGTAGACAGCAAGGGGTAGCTGTTCAGCAGTCTGATTGCCTGGTGGTTGAAGCTGTCCCGGGAGCCTTTTGCCCTGAGACCCGATGTTCTGATACCGTTTGCAAGATGGTGACAGTGAACAGTCTTTGAGGAGATGAGGGGGATGAATCAATTGATCAATATTTTTAGACACCTTTTTGTCTGACTATCCTCATCTCTCTCTCTCAGCGAGTCCGTGAGGATGGGAGGAGCTGTGAGTGCGGGGGAGGATAACAATGAGTTGATTGACAACCTGAAGGAGGCTCAGTACATTCGCTCGGACCTGGTGGAGCAGGCCTTTAGGGCCATCGACAGGGCCGACTACTATCTGGAAGAGTTCAGAGACAGTGCCTACAAGGACCTGGCCTGGAGGCACGGCAACATCCACCTCTCAGCACCCTGCATCTACTCCGAGGTGATGGAGGCCTTGGATCTCCAGCCTGGCCTGTCCTTCCTCAATCTGGGCAGTGGTACAGGCTACCTCAGCACTATGGTGGGACTCATACTGGGTGAGTCAGGATGGCACAAACCTCACCTGGCCAGGTGAAACAAAATAAAAATCATTTTTACCATTTCTTTACATAAGAAAATGGAAAATAAGATGGAAAGTGCAAAAGTACTCACACCTTGTTTCTCCCCTTTACTGTAGGTCCATTTGGAGTGAACCATGGGGTGGAGCTGCACCAAGATGTCATTGAGTATGCATACCAGAAACTGGAGTTTTTCATCAAGACCAGCGACAGCTTCGACAGGTAGGAGTTTCATGATGAAAATGACAATGTAGGAATTATAACCAGTTATGGGCTATCAGGAGAATCCAGTTAAATGGCTATAACTCTGGTATATCAGGAGAATCCAGTTAAATGGCATTATACCAGAGTTATAGAAGCTATCAGGAGGATCCAGTTAAACAGAATTATTCTGTAACAAGCTAGTAAGATAACATACTGCAGTTATGTTGGGTAGACTGATTCTCTGAGGAAACTGTGTCGGGAGTGCTACAGGTATCCAAGGAACATCAGACGTGGCTCTGGAATGGGGGAATCATAGGGGTGTGTGTGTGTGTGTGTGTATAGGTTTGAGTTCTGTGAGCCCTGCTTCGTGATGGGGAACTGTCTGGAGATAGCCCCAGAGAGTGGTCCGTATGACCGGGTGTATTGTGGAGCTGGGGTGCAGCGGGAGCAGGAAGACTACATGAAGAACCTGCTCAAAGTGGAGGGAATCCTAGTGCTGCCATTGGAGGAGAAGGTCAGCGCTCGCACATGCACACCCCCAGTGGTGGCTGCTGAGGGAAGGACGGCTCTTAATAATGTCTGGAATGGAGCGAATAAAATGGTATCCAACACATGGAACTCCACTCCAGCCATTACCACGAGCCCGTCCTCTTAAGGTGCCACCAACCTCCTGTGACCCAGGCACAGACACAAAATGTGAAGTGAAACAGAATGGCGAGCGTAGAAATCAGGATGGTTTCACAAGGCTAAATTGTGACTGTAAAGACATGGTCACTTTTAAAACCAGAATAAACTTACATAAACTCACCTCTTAACCCAGTGCTATTTCTAGCACTTTGATATATTCTGGTGTCTTGTGGTGTCATCTTCCCTGTTATACATCTTCTCTGTTGTAGACTTTGTTGTCTCATCTTTCTTGGTCCCGCTCCTAGAAATTGTTTGTATACCTTCTATACACATTTTGATAGTCGTTTCCTTTGTGTGTAGCTAATGCTCTGTGCTCCACTTGTTTAGAGAAAGATCTGTATATAAATACATATTTCTTAACACTGCTTACTACAAAAAAAACTCCAGTACACAAACACATTATTGCCATTCCTCTCTCCTTAGTTGACCAAGATCACTCGAACAGGCTACAACAGCTGGGAGACCAAAAACATCATTGCTGTGTCCTTTGCCCCACTGGTGTTGCCCAAACACAGAGATAACAGTAAACCCAAAGCAGTGCCTTTACGTAAGTACTGTACTAGCACATCTGTCATATGATTGTCTATGTAACAGAGGTCGTTTTCCAAGTGAGCCTTTGTGTGATGAGTAACCATATCGGAGATCTGGGCCGGTATTCGCAAAGCATCTCAGAGTAGGTGCTTATCTAGGATAAATTTAGCCTTTTAGATTATAATAAATGACAGGGGGGGGGCTGATTCTAGATCAGCTATCCTACTCTGAGGCTTTGTGAAAACAGGCCCTGGAGACAGAACCACGGGGGGAGGTGACAGTTGTTAAACACTATGTTGTCTCAAATGCATGTTGGACTAGTTACAAAATGGGAAGGCAGAACTTCCATCACTTACTATGTGGGAGTGTGTGAAATGGTTTCCTCTTGTCATTTGTGTGTACCTCCTCAGCGACCATGTTTGAGGTGCGGACTCTGCAGGACTTGGCTCGCATCTTTATCCGTCTGACGTTAAAGAAGACAGTGGTGGGGCCAGGGCCCTTGCCCAGGGGGTTGGCCCACAACGGCGAGCGGCTCCGGCAGGCCCAACACTGTGGCTCCACCCTGCTCTCCAACCGCTACGTATTCATGAGCCGCCTCATCCCCGGGCCGATGGACGACGACAACAACCGCTCAGACGCAGAAGAGGAGGAAGAAGAAGGGAACTGCAGGATTCGAGGAGAACCTGAGGAAGAGGAGGAGCAGGAGGAAGAGGGGGAGGAGAGTAGGGAGGGCGGTGCCCTTCTACATGAGGCTCCAGTGAACCTGCTCAGAGAAAGGATCCTGAGCCTGCCGCTCCCTGAGCCTCTGAAGATGTACATGCTCCACTACAGAGAGAAGTAGGGAGGTACAGGAGACAAGAAGCTGTGCTCCCATTCTCTAACTTGTTCCCATCCCTATGCTCTTGATTCCCCTTTCTGGATACAAAAGTAATTAATGTGTAAGAAATAGGCTGATCACTCCACAGGAATGACTAAAATGAGTTCCCATCCGAATTCAAAATGTAAGCCCTAGAAACTTCATGTTGAAGTGAATAACTAGAAGAATTGGATAAGTAGAAGCAATATGGTAATAGCTTCATCTCCCCCTTCCCCGATAGCCCAGGTACGCCTATCTAATCTACGGAGGTGCCTGAGGGGTAGAGGTTGAGTTTGGAAAAACAAGGATTTAGGGATTGGGAGCATCCTTAGGGTCACCCCTACCCCCAGAAGCCCTCACCACCACCACCAGCCCCCTAGGGACTATTCCAACAACTCCTCTGAACACTAGAAAACTAGCCTCATCCCACTCAATGCCCCACCCATGAACTTTATCTCCCCCTCTTTTTGGGGTATCTTGTCTTGTGCCTGACACTGGCACCCAGTCTCGAAGACCTTCTTTCCTCCCTCTTTGAATTTTGTAAATGTGATTTTTCTGAGAATGATGATTTTGACTGTGACCGAACAATTCAGGGGAGATTTTGAGATCAACTTACAAGAACTGAAAGCCCCAAATGGTGTGGAAACATTTGCTCATTCTGTGTTCACATCTGTAAGATCTTCTCTGCATTGAATATACTTGTTGAGAGCAGGGGTGACAAATAAAAGTAGTTTAACTGAAGAGACCATTTCTGTTAAGGCAAATGTCAAGAGGGCTACAGGCATGAAAAAAGTATATTAACACATTTTTACACGGTATAGCAAAGAAATGACCACATTGTCAAACAGCATTACCCGAAATTCACTCTCGTTTTGTTAATTCTTATTTCTTCAACATCAAATAATGGGAGACTGCAAATGCCTTTGGACCGTAGAACACCTTTGGATTAGGGGTAGAAAGTGAGTGTGGGAAAGCAATTTACTATTAGGTTCTCAAAGCAGATCTGTAATTTAAGCAGTAAATAATGTACAGTGAGGTCCAAAGGTATTTGGACAGTGATACATTATTTTGCCTCTGTACTCCAGCACTTTGTATTTAACATTTTACACACACACACACACATATATATATATATATATACACACAAAAGTATGTGGACACCCCTTCAAATTAGTGGATTCGGGTATTTCAGCCACACCCGTTGCTGACAGGTGTAGAAAAGCTCTGAGAACGGGCCCGCCGAGTACTGAAACACGTAGCGTGTAAAAATCTTCTCCTCGGTTACAACACTCACTACGGAGTTCCAAACTGCCTCAGGAAACAACGTCAGCACATTAACTGTTCGTCGGGAGCTTCATGAAATGGGTTTCCATGGCTGAGCAGCCGCACACAAGCCTAAGCTAACCATGTGCAATCAAGCGTCGGCAGGAGTGGTGTGAAGCTCGCCGCCATTGGACTCTGGAGCAGTGGAACGAGTTCTCTAAAGTGATGAATCACACTTCACCATCTGGCAGTCCAACTGACAAATCTGGGTTGGAAAATGCCAGGAGAACACTAGCTGCCCCAATGCATAGTGCCAACTGTAAAGTTTGGTGAAGGAGGAATAATAGTCCTCGGCTGTTTTTCATGGTTCGGGCTAGGCCCTTAAGTTCCAGTGAAGGGAAATCTTAACGCTAGAGCATACATTCTAGATGATTCTGTGCTTCCAACTTTGTGGCAACAGTTTGGGGAAGGCCCTTTCCTGTTCCAGAATGATAATGCCCTCGTGCACAGTGAGATCCATACAGAATTGGTTTGTCGAGATCGATGTGGCAGAGCCCTGACAACCCCAACGAACACTTTTGGGATACATTGAAACGCCGACTGCGAGCCAGCCTTAATCACCCAACCTCATGTTTTTGTGGCTGAATGGAAGCAAGTCCCCGCAGCAACGTTCCAACATCTAGTAGAAATCCTTCCCAGAAGAGTGGAGGCTGTTATAGCAGCAAAAGGGGATCAACTCCACATTAATGCCCATGCTTTTGGATGAGATGTTCGACAAGCAGGTGTCCACATGCTTTTGGTTATGTAGTGTACATTGAGGTTAAGGTGTGGGCTGTTGGCTTTAATTTGAAAGTATTTTCATCCATATCGGGTGAACGGTTGAAATTAAAATACTTTCTGTACATAGTCCCCACCCATTTTAGAGAACTAAAAGTATTAGGACTTGTGTATTAAACAGTCAAAAGTTTAGTATTTGGTCCCATATTCCTGCAACGCAATGATTACATCAAGCTGTGACTCTACAAACTTGTTGGCTGCATTTGCAGTGTTTTGGTTGTTTCAGTTTATTTTGTGCCCAATAGAAATTAATGGTAAATAATGTATTGTCATTTGAGTCACTTAGAGTAAAGAATATAATATTTTTCTGAACCCTTCTACATTGTGGATGCTACCATTGATTACAGATAATCCTGAATGAGTCGTGAATAATGAGTGAGAAAGTTAGTGACACAAAGAACACAACCCCAAGACATGCTGACCTCTCGCTATTTCTAATAACAGGAGAGGTTGGCATTTTTTGTGGGCTTACAATATTTATGCCTCATTCATGGGCACAAAATGTGAAACCAAAAAAAGTACAAATGCATCCAGAAAGTTCAGTCACAAGCCTGATATCGTTGCGTGCTAGAAATATGGGACTAAACATTTGACTACTTTAATGAGTGAATTTTCCATGTCTGGTCCCATAAAATGGGGGGCAGAGGGAAACGGAAGTACAAAAAGTCCTGTTATTTCCAAACGGTTCACCCGACATGGATGAAATGACCCTCAAATTAAAGCTGGCAGTCTGCACTTGAACCTCAGTCATTGTATAATTTTAGTAGAGCCAAAACATGTCACTGTCCAAATACATTTGGACCTCGCTGTGTGTATCCACCTGTGAAGGAATTTAAGCACTTATTTGTCTACATTGGAACCAGTGTGATGGACTGTGTGTGTTATGCTCCGATGCTGTTGAGGTATATCAAAAAAAAAATGGAAATGTTGTCTGACGTTCTCAGTGCCAAACTTATCCAGCACTTGACGGGTCCAAATGTGTCTTGCTGTTCAGTTCTACATGTCAAATTGTTAATCGAGAAAAAAAAAAAGTGCATTTAGAATAAATATCTACGTGTGACAAAAGTTGTAAGTTGAACTATACTGCCAGAAAATCCAAAATGAGTGTCATTGCTTAACACCAGACTGCTCAATCTAAGTTATTCATTTTGAATACTGTGCTTAGCTGCAGAGTAGACCTGATTTTGTGCAGGGAAAAATGGAATGAAAGCACTTACAAAAAAACGGAACAATGTAATTTATGCTCGCTTTAATGATTAAAAAAATATTTCTTTGCAAGAAAGAGACGAGAACAAATCCCCCTCTAAGCCCTCCATGCAGGGCCAGAGGAAAACAAACAATAACGGCCACCATTTTCACACTGAACTGCTGACAGGTGTGTCAAGATAAGATGAGGTAAATTTTTTGAGGAAAGAATTAAAAAAAGGCACAATTTACAATCAACCGTGCCAAATAAATTCACAATATTAATAATTATAACAAAATAATAATTACATCAACATAACAGCATTAGAAAAAATATGCAACAAAAAATACATACCGATTTTATAATACAAGGCAACACTTCCAAGGGTTATGTACATGTCAAAGCCTGAAGTCCCACACCCTTGTTTCTCTCAAGTTCGGGGTGTGTTAGGTTAGTTAACAGTTTATACATGGAGCAGGTATGCTGAAGGTGGCACAGCATATAACATCAAACCACCAACACCGTGATAACGTCAGAGAAAGCTCCTATCTGACCACCAGACAGGAGACACACAGTTTGGAGGGGCCGATGCAGTCGTCGTGGCAGAAGGCCCCGCAGCCCTGGCACATGATCATGGCCTTGAGGCGGCACGAGCACTTGAGGGCCACTTCCTCAGCGGCGCTGTCGGCGAACGCCTGGATGCTGAGTGTGGCGCTTTGGCTAGCGCTGTGGCGCTGACGAAGCTGCAGGACGCCGTCAGCGATGCTCCTCGAGAAGCCGCTGCCGTCCACCACAGACACATTGGCCGTGTAGCTGAAACCGGGCGACGCCACGCCACCCTGCTTAGGCAGCTTTCCGTAGAGCTGGAAAGGGAGGGAGGAGGGGGAAGATGAGGAGTACTGAGCTTTGCTCTGCGCCTCCTTCTTAGCCATGCGGGCTAAGGACATCTCCATGTTCAGCAGTCCCTCCATAGCCCCTCCTCCTCCTATCCCTCCTCCAGTCAGGTAACCGTCCATAGAGTTCACTGCCTCCTTTTTGGTGACCACCACACCTGGCCCGCCGCCTGCCATGGGGCCAGAGGGGGAGGTTTTGGCAAGAGTTTGGCAAGAGGGCCGGGAGGTGACCTCGCTCTTCACGGGCGAATGCTGCTGTTGGTGTGGGGGGTGGGGTTTGGAAGGGTGCCAGTTGATCTTGACGGTGGGGACAACGTCAGAGAGGCCGAGGTTGCTGTGCGGGGGCGATGGGGCGTCCGGGGTGGCCCGCGGCTGGGTGAAGTTGTGGTGCCTCTCCGGAGACTCTCTGATGACGGCCGACTCCTGGGAGTTGCGTCTGGAGGAAGAGGACGAAGAAGAGAGGGAAGTAATGACGGGCACGGCCCCGGGAGGAACGGCACCAGCTGGCTGCTGGGAGAGATACTGCTGCATGGCCGTGGCCCGAGAGGAGGCCTCCTCCAACAGGCAGGCCATGCGGGAGGGTACTATGCCTGGGGGAGAGGACGCAAAGCTCCTGCCTGCTCCAGGGGAGCCTCCTCGGCCAGCAGGGGACTTCTGCTGGTTCTGAGAGGACAACTCAGGGACCAGCGACTCCATTGTACCAGACTCTGGGGGGCCCCTGAAGCGAGTGCCTGGGTTCCTGGTCTGCTGCTGCCGGCTGAGCTGGGACTGGGGGCCTGACTGAAGCCCCTCTGGCAGGCGGTTGATCTCCAGCTTGCTAGCCGAGTGCGTCTGCGGCAGGACTTTCTCCAGCGGGAGGCTGCCTTGGAGCAGCTGGGTGACCAGAGGGTTGTTGGCCTCCACTGTAGACACAGGCCGGGCTGAACTAGGGAGCCTCTTGCAGCTAGCGGTGGGAGAGGGATTCAGCCCCAACCTACAGTCCTCATCAGCCAAGCAACGGCTAGATGCTTTGTAGTCTTCGATGGTATCTGTTTTGTGCCCCCTCTGGGCTTTGGGGTGTGGCGCAGTGATAGCTTGTTGGTCTGGGTGGGGAGTGCGTCCAGGCTGCTGCGGATTTTGTCCCGGCTGCATGAGACTCTGGCTGGGCAGGCCGTTGGGGAAGCAGGGCTGGATGACCGTCTGGCCGTGCTGGTTGGACACATGGGCCTGGATGACCGGCTGCTGGTTCTGCTGTGAAGGGGGACTGCAGATCACAGGCTGGCCATGGGCCTTCTGAGACAGCCTTTGGAGGTGCTGGATGTTGCCGTTGCGCTGAGCGGGCAGGTGGTGGCGCCATGTGCTCAGGTGGGGCTCCTCCTCCTGGCTCTCGTTCTCACAGTCGGAGGCCGTCTCCGTGGAGTCGCTGTGATGCCCTGCGTCGTCCTCTCTGACTGAGGGTGGGAGACGAGGGAGAGAGGCTCTCTCTCTCTCCCTCCCAGGGGGCTCCGACTGCTGCCTTTCGCCCTGGATGCGGCCCTCTCTAGCCGGGGTGGGGGGGTTCTCCTGTGGACCCACGTGGTGGGAACCATGCTGGATGACACCCCCTC
Organism: Oncorhynchus kisutch; assembly: GCF_002021735.2. Classification (NCBI taxonomy): domain Eukaryota; kingdom Metazoa; phylum Chordata; class Actinopteri; order Salmoniformes; family Salmonidae; genus Oncorhynchus; species Oncorhynchus kisutch. The sequence continues at coordinate 52,067,428 of NC_034190.2, read as the reverse complement.
CTCCCCCCCTGGCCTGCTCGGTGCCGGCCAGGGACCTGATCACATCCACTCCCTGGGCCCCGAACCTGGGCAGAGAATCTGGGATGGAGGTGGGTGCCAAGGGACCGCTTTGGGTTGTTGTCCTGTCACAGTCGGCCCCCTCGCTTTGCCCTTGGAGGTGGCTGGACACAGTCTCAGGCTTCAGCAGCGCTGCCTTGTCCGAGAGTCCATTGGTGGTGCATTTGACTGGTGGTGGTGTTAGTGTAGCCCCTTCCTCCCCACTCAGCTCCCCCAGCCGCTCCTCCTGGGCGGGTAGGGGTGGAGTGGGGGTCTGCGGGGGCTCTGAAGAGGACAGGGAGGGGTTGGAGGAGGTAGACAGGGAGGGGGATGAGGCAGCTGTGTGGGGGGTGGGGGTAGAGGAAGGCTCTACATTGGACAGCTGTAGTTGTGTTCCAGGCGGATGAGAGCCCGCAGGCGATCCCTGCTCCTCCACGCCTCCTGCTCCTCCTCCTCCTCCGGGCTCGACGGGTCCTGGGTGCTCTCGAGTTCGTCTTCCACTGCTGCGATCCGGTAGCCCAGAACCAGCCCTGCCCCCGCCGGGCCCTGGCCCGTCCCCAGTGGCTGCAACAGCAGCAGCGGCCTCGCGCTGGGCCCGGGCCTGCTGGGCACGAGCTTTGATGTCCGCCAGGGTGCGCGCCCCCGTCCCCGCGCGCCGCAAGCCCTCGCCGGGGGGCACAATGCGGGGACAGATCTGGTAGGTTGGCGGCCCTTTAACCCAGGGCGGTTTGATTCTGGAGAGTTGAATCTGGAGGGATAGAGAGAAGGAGAGCATGTCAAATATGGAATTTACCAAGGCCATATACAGGATATTAGCATGCATTGCTTGGCTAATATTCTCACACCGAAACCCAGAGTCAATCATCTCTATTGATTTACCATCTTCAGAGAAAGAACTTGGTCTTTGCCAAGTTGATTTGAAATGTTTTGTGGAGACAGAAATCACAAAATAATCAAACTTACTTTACAGATTGTGGACTCCAGGTCTTAGGAAATGGGGTGCCTGCCACTGCACCACTAGTCACAATAAAGACTTACAATTACAAATGGTGACTTCATACCCGGATAGGTGGGACCTTGGGCTCCTCTGCTGTCGGCTGCGGCTTTTCCGTGTGGACCCCGTCGATTGTGGTACGAAAGGACTGACGATCTTCTATTCGCGGCCTCTTCTCGGGGAAGCTGGAGAAGGCCTGGGTCTCGTCTGGCCTCCTCTTCTGCTCCTTGGTCTGGGTGGAGGTGGCGGCAGTGGGGGTGGGGCTGGCTGCAGGGCTGCTCTCCTGGCTGCTGGTTGCCGTTCCCCCCGTGACCGAGGTGACCACAGAGGCCCCATCGTCTAGTGGGTCGGCAGTGGCGGCGGCCGTGGAGGAGGAGGAAGAGGAAGAAGAGTCCAAGCCGGCGGTGAACGCCCCCTGCCTCTCTGAGGTTGAGGAGGGAGAGGAGGAAGGGGAGGAGGACGAGGAGGAGGAGGACGACGAGGAGGAGGGAGAAGTTGAGGCGATGGCAGGTGCAAGCTCTTCGGGGAGCAGGCGGGCAGTGACTTCAGGCTCGTCGATGGCACTGACGGATGCAGGGCTGGGGCTGGGGGTCGGGGTGGGCTCAGGCACGGTCACAGACAGGAGCGTGGGCACAGGGGAAGGGCAGGGTGTGGGCTCTAGGGAGGCAGACTGGGCCGGGGTCTCCAGTCCAGATTCGGCCTGTAGCACCACCTCTCCCTGCACCATGGTGGCCTCTGGGACAGGCGAGGGCGCGGAGACAGAGGCAACAGCGTCTAGAGTGAGTGTGCCCTCCGGCTGCTCGGGGGTCTGCATGGCGGGGGAGTTGGTCTTGCAGAGGGTGCGCCGCGCCCTGCGTCTCATGTCTGCACGCGTTCGCCGTCTCATCCTGCCGTCCCGCCGCCGCCTGCCCACACCACGGCGCTTGGGCGTTCCTGCAGCCACAGATGCCACCTCACTCTCCAGGACGCTGGCGGCAGCATCGGCCTCTTCACTCATTGTCAACTTCAGAGACTCTTCCCGGGTCAGGCCAGACCTGCAGCCATAGATCACAACGTTAGTGCACAGAGTATATACCATTTATAAAAGACACTTTCACCCAATTGAAATAATGAAAGTAATTTTCTAAATGGTCCACGGAATAAGAGCGAGCTTAAAAAAATACTGATGTGACGAGGTGTGTTCAGGAGACTTACTTTTGACCGTGGTACTCCTCAAAGAACTTCTCCTTCCATGCCTCCACTTTCTTCTCTTTCTCCATCTCCTGGCGAAATCGCACCTGCATCTCGTGGGTGAACTCCCCTGAGTAGGTCAAACAATATTGGACAAGATTAATCCACAGATATCTGGCTATAGTGTTTTAAATAATACATGAATTTGTGTATTGACTGATTGTTTCCCCTGGCATTTACTCGGAAGCTATGTTGTAGTATCAATGGGCACTTTCTGGTTTCCCAAGAGAGTTACCTGCCACCCTAGACCCACTTCAGTTTGCATACCGCCCCAATACGTCCACAGACTATGCAATCACCATCACACTGCCCTATCCCATCTGGACAAGAGGAATACCTATGTAAGAAAGCTGTTCATTGACTACAGCTCAGCATTGAACACCATAGTACCCTCCAAGTTCATCATTAAGCTTGAGGCACTGGGTCTCAATCCCGCCCTGTACAATTGGATCCTGGACTTCCAGACGGGGCGCCCCCAGGTGGTGATGGTAGGAAACAACATCTCCACTTCATCGATCCTCAACACTGGGGCCCCACAAGAGTGTGTGCTTAGCCCCCTCCTGTACTCCCTGTTCACCTATGACTGCATGGCCATGCACAACTCAATCATCAAGTTTGCAGACAACAGTAGTAGGCTTGATCACAAACAACGAGACAGCCTATAGGGAGGAGGGGAGGGCACTCGGAGTGTGGTGTTAGGGAAGCAACCTCTCACTCAACGTCAACAAAACGAGATGATCGTGGACTTCAGGAAACAGCAAAGGGAACACCCCCCTATCCACATCAACAGGACAGCAGTGGAGCACCTCAGGAGGCTGAAGAAATTTGGCTTGTCACCTAAAACCCTCAGACTTTTACAGATGCAAAATTGAGAGCATCTTGTTGGGCTGTATCACCGCCTGGTACGGCAAATGCACCGCCCACAACCACAGGGCTCTTCAGAGGGTGGTGCGGTATTCAGGACACCTACAGCATCTATTGTCACAGGAAGGCCAAAAAGATCATCAAGGACAACAGCCACCCGAGCCACTGCCTGTTCACCCTGCTACCATCCAGAAGGCAAGGTCAGTACAAGTGCATCAACGCTGGGACCGAGAGACTGAAAAATAGCTTCTATTCAAGACTACCAGACTGTTAAATAGCCATCACTAGCAAACAAAGAGGCTGCTGCTACATACAGACTTGAAATCATTGGCCACTTTAATAAATAGATCCCTAGTCACTTTAATAATCTTTACATATCTTGCATTACTCATCCCATATGTATATACTGTATTTTATACCATCTATTCCATCTTGCCTACGCCACTCGGTCATCCATATATTTATATGTATATATTTCATCCCTTTACTTAGATTTGTGTGTATTAGGTAGTAATTGTGGAATTGTTAGATTACTGCACTGTCGGAGCTAGAAGCACAAGCATTTTACTACACATGCAATAACATCTGCTAACCATGTGTATGTGACCAATACAATTTGATTTGAGTTATTATTGTAACCGTGTTATATCTGAAAAAAATACCTGGAAATAGTCCTGGCCAAATAAATTGTTAGCCAATTAAACCCTGAAGGGAAGGTGTTCACTATATGTGCAGCCAGTCACTAACCCCCTCAATCACATTATAACTAACTACAGTTAGGTACTAACCCTCAGCGAGCCTTTCCTTCCAGCTCTGGGAGGCGTGAGTGAAGAATTCATTGTTGAGAGCCGAGTTACTGAGGCGAGCCAGACCGTCAGGTCCCACCTAGAGAAGAGGGAAGACAGAACATACTGGGTTACATTCCAGACGTTGTTGTACAGAGAAATACCAAAAACAATATGGCACAGAAATGACGAGACGTTATGGGCTGGACTAAAAGGCACGCTCCAATAGGGAATCTCCATTGAAAAAGCTTTTTATTCCAGGGAAAAGTGTCCCAGTTTATAAACTATCAGTTATAAACTATGAGTATAATGATCAATTCTGAGCGTGCGCACTCACCTGGCGGTCGACTTCAGGGAGGAGCTGCAGGAGTTGCTGTTGGTACTGCGCTGGGAAGGCAGAGAAGGTGCGCATGTTGATGAGGGCCCTGATGTTTGTGTTGACCAGGATTGAGCCAGGCGTCTCAAAGTCCACCTCCACCCCACCTCGGCTCCTCTTCATGGGACCTGCAGACAAACACAACCCATAGGCCTGCACGGGTTAGCAAGTGGCTAATGCTATCCAACCCTGGGTTTAAACACATTAATTCGACTAACAGCAAGCACAGCGTGGCCATTCCATTGCCAGCCAGCAGCAGCACAGTAGGTGTTTAGCTTAGCAGCCAACACAACCACAACAGCTGTCAGTCAGTGAGCGGTTAAGTAAGTCCTGGCCGGATGGCTAGTGTTGGGATAGCTAGCCGACCCTGGCATTCAGTTAGCAACCTGCAAAGCACTGCCTGTTAGCATTAGCGACCAATGCAATCCTGACAATGTTAGAGACCAGTGTACCATTAGTTAGCTACCAAATCACCCTGTCCACGTTTGGTGCTTATTTGTGTTGTTGTATGTGTCGAACTGCTTTGCTTTATCTTGGCCAGGTCGCAATTGTAAATGAGAACTTGTTCTCAACTTGCCTACCTGGTTAAATAAAAGGTCAAATAAAATAAATAAACATTTGTAGACAGCTGACCTGCGCAACGTCTATATACATCTAATAGTTCTACAGATCGTGTGCTATATCTAGACTATGATGTTTGGCCTTTTCCTTTGTGATAGCTAAATTCAAGTCATAAGAAAGATTTGTCAAGTTGTTTACAGTTCAGGTCCATCAGGCATATCTCTCTGCCAAAGATGTCCTGAACAATGATGGGAGGGAAACAACTGCTTCACAGCTGAGCCCGTCCCCCTCCCCGCTGAATTGGACTAAATAAAAATGGGACAGTCAATGAAGAGAGAAAGACACTGTTGAATTCAACCACAGTGCAACAGACTAAGCTTCCACAAATCCAGGGGATTTTGGGGTTGCTAATTGTTTAGGGTTTGATAATTGGGTAGACTGGGGGGGAGAGGGGGGTTTGGCGTTTTCGTGGTTACTGAGGGGGATGTTGGTTGGGGGTGATTATACCCGGGTCTAACCCCTGTACCTGAGTGGTGGCCACGAATGCTCTTGAAGTGCTGGGGGCGTTTCCAGCTAGCCAGTTCAGGGCGGGCACGGAGCGTGGGGCCTGGACCCCCCCTAGAGCCTTCCCTGCGCCTCCCCGCTGCTCCTGAGGGGGAGAGGTGGGGAGGAGGGGGAGCCTGGTGAGACACTCCCGTCACGTGTGTAAAGGGGGGGGGGGGATTTTTTTTATACAAGCGGGGGAGGGCAGATCAGGCAGACAATCCAAAAGGGGGGACAGCAGAGCCAATAGCACGGGTGGGATGGGGGTGGGGTGGGGGGGGGTTGGGGGGGGTGAGCAGCACATAACAAAGCAAGAGGAGCAGTTACCCAGGCCCACAAACACAGAGAGGAGGGGGGGGGTGCAGCAGACATCTGAGAAAGTGCTCACCTCACCCTCTCTCATACAGAGCAAATCAGGTTTACTGGGCAGCTAAATGTAAGGCAGGAGGGAGGGACTGATATTCCAGGTACACACAGAAAGAAGGAAGGTATTGGAAGTTGCACTCAGACAGTGAGTGCAAGGAAAGGTTATTCTGCACGCAGAGACGGACAGAACCACAAGGGAGGATTTTCTGGGGCACCTCAGAATGAGAGAAATACTCTGGGTGCACACATAAGGAGTACGGTCAAACATGAGCAGCTCACTAGGGTTGGGCGATGTCTGGAATGACACATCGTCCCATCCAAACATCGTTGATCTACGATTTGATCGCACATTATTTTGCGCACGGAAAAGAGAACACAATATTAAGGACCGATTGCGAGGCCTAATTATTTTATCTAGTCTAGGCTGCAGAATAATTTTCAAATTGGTAGGTGATTCTCTTGTCCATAAAAATACATAGATATCAGTTATATTAGCCTACCCTTAAAAAATAATTATATTATAAACTGGGTGGGTCGAGCCCTGAATGGTGATTGGCTGACAGCCGTGGTATATCAGACTGTATACTACATGGATGACAAAACATATATTTTTACTGCTCTAATTACATTGGTAACCAGTTTATAATAGCAATAAGGCACCTCTGGGATTTGTGATATATGGCCAATATACAGCGGCTAAGGGTTGTGTCCAGGCACTCTGAGTTGGGTCATGAGTAACAGCCCTTAGAAATAGCAGTGGTATAATAACCAAGTAATTCTATCTGCAATGTTCAGAAAGTTTCGCAGCAGTGTTGACGTTGACTCTTTGGCATTTTCCAGAGAACACAAAGATTGGCAAATTCGCCACTGGCACCCTGTGATCTTCACAGTTGAAAGCAGGTTCACACTGAGTGACAGACGTGACAGAGTCTGGAGACGGCGCGGAGAACGTTCTGCTGCCTGCAACATCCTCCAGCATGACCGGTTTGGCGGTGGGTCAGTCATGGTGTGGGGTGGCATTTCTTTGGGGGGCCGCACAGCCCTCCATGTGCTCGCCAGAGGTAGCCTGACTGCCATTAGTTACCGAGATGAGATCCTCAGACCCCTTGTGAGACCATATGCTGGTGCGGTTGGCCCTGGGTTCCTCCTAATGCAAGACAATGCTAGGCCTCAAGTGACTGGAGTATGTCAGCAGTTCCTGTAAGAGGAATGCATTGATGCTATGGACTGGCCTGCCCGTTCCCCAGACCTGAATCCAATTGAGCACATCTGGGACATCATGTCTCGCTCCATCCACCAACGCCACGTTGCACCACAGACTGTCCAGGAGTTATCGGATGCTTTAGTCAGGCGTTGTAGGGAGGTCATACAGGCACGTGGAGGCCACACACACTACTGAGCCTCATTTTGACTTGTTATAAGGACATTACATCAAAGTTGGATCAGCCTGTAGTGTGGTTTTCCACTTTAATTTTGAGCGTGACTCCAAATCCAGACTGCCATGGGTTGATAAATTTGATTTCCATTTATAATTTGTGTGATTTTGTTTTCAGCACATTCAACTATGTAAAGAAAAAAGTATTTAATAAGAATATTTCATTCATTCAGATCTAGGATGTGTTATTTTAGTGTTCCCTTTATTTTTTGAGCAGTATATATATATATATATATATATATATATATATATATATATATATATATATATATATATATATATATATATATATATATATATATATATATATATATACACACACACACACACCTCAGGCCTTGTTGCTTAATTATAGCATATCAAGTGTACTTTCTTCAATAAGGATACTTTCCGACAATAAAAAAAAGTGACCGGATTTCATAAGTATAGCTTAAGCTAAATCCGGAGAAAAAAAACATATGGTGACTTGGTGGGAAAGAAAAGCATGTCGACACCGATGTTCGAAGTTCTTCGATTTCAGGCTGAATGATAAAGGTGAGCCAGCAGACCTGACAAAGTCCCTTGCAGCATATGCAAAAAGATTATACAAAAAACGGACAGACCACAAACCTGAGTTCTGAGTTCACTAGAAAAGGTAAACATTGCCAGAAACCTTTAGGTAGGCTTGAGACATGGTAAAAAACAACTAAACCTAATGGTACTTCATTTCAGTTAAAAAATGTAGCCTATATTAAAATCCAGATGCATCTTATCCAAAAAACAGAACATTTTTGCTTTTTTTTTTAGTATTTCGTTCAGGCTACTTTGATTTATTTTTTAACATGTAGGTCTATATTTAGGATTTGTACAGGCATATCCTAATAGGTTTATTCGTTTAAAAACGCACGCCATGTTCATTCAAGTGTTATAAAGAATGTTATAGGAAAGATGAACTGAGGTCCACACTCCAGTCGGTGGTAATGCACCTTAAAGTCGGTTGCCAATCGACATAAAAGTCCACAGAAGAAGACAACTACTTCTACTGAAGGCGAAGAGATTACTAGAAACAAACTATGTTTCCCTTATCTGTGGATTAATTTTTGGAGAAGAGAACATACAATTTTGTGAAACTCAAAATTCTACAAAGACCCAGGGGGAAAAAGGACCTTATGCATTTCAGATTAAATAACAACCCAATGGTTATATCCCAGGACAAATGAGCTAGCAACAGCAAGCTAGCTAAATGTTTCATGTGTTTCGACCTGTCTCCTAAAATTAACATAGTTGATTCAGAGTTCCTTTTGATAATTCAACCTGCGTGTCTGGATCACATCCGGTGTAGATGTACAAAATCAACATGTGTGCAAAGGTGCACACCTGATAATGCCCCATCTGACATTATGCGCTGCTTTGGTGCTCTCCGCTCTTTCTACAATTTGCATTGTTCTCTCGCAATATGTTAATAGTTTAACTACCACATATGTATTGAACATTTATGCTATGGAAAATAGGGAATGGACCATTTGGCAGGTCACCCTGCTGTGTGTTCACTGCGCTGCGCTCTTGTCCACCGCCAGGCTCAAATTCAACCCATCATTTGTGACATCAAGATCAACGATGGCTGTCAAACATCTTTGATAGTCGATCCAATTGTAAAATGGCCCAACACTAGAGCACACAGGTCATCTTTTGGTGGTGCTGTGGTGACATTTGTCAACACACCAGCCATTTCTACACTCTTCCCATAGACTGTACTAATGAGAAAACAGAGCTCAGAGGTTACTGTCTAAGAATGCTGCTGCAACAGTAAATAGGCAACATATAAATGACAAGACTCGCAAAAGGAGCAGAGGCCAATGCTGGGTGCGAAATGGTCCAAGACCACCGTAGGAATAGGACTCAAAAGCTGTTGGTGTGTAATGCTACCACAATTTGCTGCCCAGGAAGTGTGTGTGTGGGCACAGAGAGATGGGGTTAGGGTAGCAAAGGGGCTAGTAGAGAGCAGTGCTAACCTGATGGGACGTGGTCACCATTGACCTTGAGTGGAGTGAGGACCACGCGCGGCATCATCACAGCCTTCTTCCTCTGTCTGCCCGACTGCAGCAAAGGAGAGCAGGGGACATGGTGAGAGGTAATAGAATGCTAAGACTGATGTTATCACGAAGTCAGAGATAAAGGGGATCTTCAATATGCAATTATTTCTTATACATCATATCCAAAACCTCTTCAGAGGGAGTGGGGGGGTAAAGCATACCTGTCTGGATCGGCTTAGTCGGGTCTGTGCCTGGGCCTCGGAGCGCACCTGTCCAGAGACTCCAGACCTACTCAGCCTGGTCTGGGGCTCTGTGGAGCAGGACGCACTGGATGAGCTCTCATCTACTGACGCTGTGTGTGTGGGGGGGGCAGAGAAGGGTATGGTCATATCAAAATTGTTACTCTTTACTGGGTTCCAACTGGCATAGTTGATGACAAATGGTCCATGGATCACATACACTGACTAGAAGGCTTTTCACACTGCACGTTTCGGTTTCTGTTACCACAATTGGTGATGGTGCGTTTATCATCTAGAATTTATCAGCCATGCATTCAAAGACTCGCATAAACAGCAGCTCCCATACAAATAAACAATAAATGCTTCTCTTAAAAAATAAAGTGCACAGACAAACACACAGATCTAGGCCAGGGATGGCAGTGTCATGTGTGCCTGTAACCCTGGCAACGAACACATGCTTAGGGAGGGAAAAAACCTGTCTCCGATAACCAGTTTTTGTTCAAAAAGCCCTCTCGTGGGCATGCTCCTTCCGCCTGTATCACAATACATATTCCGGTGTTGTTTCGAAAGCACCTTTGAACAGACCAGTCACAGTAATTAAATAGCATTTGATTTTTGTGCTTAATAAAGACCAGGGATGTAGTGGTAAAAACAAAAAGGTGGATAAACAGTAAACAGTGGTTGAGAAAATGGGCAGAGAGTCAGGTTGCACGTTGTAACCAAACTTGAAAAATGGTCCATAACTCCAATGTTTTACTTTCGGTTCTTCTGTCAAATGTGTCTCATGTTGTACACTGACAAGAGGATTAAGTCAGTCTAGTAATTTGCCTGAACAAGACGAGTAACGAACAGCAAATCAGATAACCTCATAGTGGAATAGTTGACCTATTTACCTAGTCAGCTTGTTGTTTAATGCAATCGTGGGGAAAACGCATTTGAAAGAAGTTTTGATAGCCTTTGTTTATAAAAAGGGAATCCCAGCTTTCGATCGCTACTACAACTCCTAAAAATGAGCGCAAACAGCACAGTTTTAAAACGGAGTACATCAGCACGGTTCAGCGTGCTAGCGCTCCTTGATTCACAGTGAGTGCATAGGAGAGACTGGGGCTAAATGTAACACTGGACAATTCTAACAGACGCCTACATTAAATTCACTGTGTTTATGGGGACATTAATGTCATCAATACGTTGCTAACTAGTAACAAGATCATGTTTAGAGTTTGGGATCCAGCTAATATGATTTGCCCAATGGGGTATGCATATATGCAATCCTGTGCTTCAGCCTATTTATTTAGCCATTATGCTGCATCAGTTGGGCTACAGCTGATAATGCTTATTGGATTATGTATAGGCTATGGTAAAAGTAAGCCCTAAAATAAAATTCTGGTATTGTGACAGCACTAGAGGTAAGTAATGTAAACTCTAACACTAATTTACATACACACCGTCATTCTCTCCGCTGGCCGCAATCGTTTCCATGGAGTCACAGCTCTCTTGCTCCCCCCCTTCCGTTGGCCCTGCTGTTGCAGTGGAAGCAGTAGCCTGTGTGGTGGTGTCCGCTGTCTCCGCCTCTGTCGAACTCTTGGTCCACTGCAGAGCGTTCTTCTGCAGAGGGAGAGTCAGAAAAGTGACTCCTATCAGAAACGTGTGTGCATGTGCATTTTAGGTAGAGGTTTGTATGACGTTTATAAGGGGTAGGGATAAGAGTTGTGTGCGCGCATGTTCAAGAGATTTGGTGAATGGAGTGGGCTTGTCCCATACCTTTAAAGTGAACAGACTCATCCTGCCAGGAAGCTTGAAGAAGATGCTGTTCTTTACTCGGTCCCCCCTCACCTGGGAGTGCAGCATGGTCACCAGACAGGCCAGAGGGGCCGTGCCACTTATGGACAGAGAAGAGCAGAGGAGATGAGTGTGAGAAGCAGACAAAAACTGTGAACTTGCAAGGTAATACTATGGTATGCAAAGAGACCGCACAAAAAAAAAAAAATAGATAATATTTTTTTGTTTGTTATTGTGCCATCTCACCTCCTGTTTTTGTGGAACACATTGTGTATCCGGCCAGGTAGAGATCATGGGGGAATGGTGAAATTGACAAAATGAGTTAGTTATTTTACATAAAACGAGTGATATTATTATTGTACATATGTTACATATTACAGTAGAGATGTGCGTTAATTAAAAGGTGTGGGTGTGTGTGGTTGTTGACCTCATTTCCTTGAGTCCTTTGGTCTGGATAACATGCAGGATCTGCTTGGGCGTCATGGGGGCATCAGAGAAGTTCTCTAGAACCTGAAAAATATAATACACTAAGTAATGAACATGTTAGAGCACACAGAACATTTGAGAGTAGCTCTCGAAAATAGCTGTTAGCGTCGCTCACGGTTGGTTGCGTGTGTACTAGGACTGACCATTTATTCGACTGGTCGATTGTTTAGTCGATGGGCTGTTGGTCGACCGAGATTTCTTTAGTCGAGCAGTAGTAAAAATATTTTGCAAATAACGTTGTCTGAGTGGACTGAATCATTGTGGAGGCCGTGGGGATGGCACAGTCCATCACTCTATGACATTACTGAAATTGTACACTACCGTTCAGAAGTTGGGTCACTAAGAAATGTGCTTGTTTTGGAAAGAAAAGCTCATTTTTTGTCTATTAAAATAAACAATTTATCAGAAATAGTGTAGACATTGTTAATGTTGTAAATGACATCTGTAGCTGAAAACGGCTGATTTTTATGGAATATCTATAGGTGTAGAGGCACGTTGTGTTAGCAAATCAAAGTTTATCATTTTTAAAAAGGCTAATTGATCATTAGAAAACCCTTTTGCAATTATGTTAGCACAGCCGAAACCTGTTGTTTTGATAAAGAAGCAATAAAACTGGCCTTCTTTCGACTAGTTGAGTATCTGGAGCATCAGCATTTGTGGGTTAGAGTGTCTACTGGCAGCTTCATTAAATAGTACCTGCAAAACACCAGTCTCAACGTCAACAGTGAAGAGTCGACTTCGGGATGCTGGCCTTCTAGGCAGCGTTGCAAAGAAAAAGCCATATCTCAGACCGGCCAATAAAAATAAAAGATTAAGACGGGCAAAAGAACAGACACTGGACAGAGGAAGATTGGAAAAAAGTGTTATGGACAGACAAATCTAAGTTTGAGGTGCTTGGATCACAAAGAAGAACATTCGTGAGACGCAGAAAAAATGAAAAGATGCTTGCCACCATCTGTCAAGCATGGCGGAGGCAATGTGATGGTCTGAGGGTGCTTTGGTGGTAAAGTGGGAGATATGTACAGGGTAAAATGGATCTATCACTCCATTTTGCAACACCATGGCATACCCTGTGGACGGCACTTAATTGGAGCCAATTCCCTCCTTCAATAGGACAATGGCCCAAAGCACAGCTTCAAACTATGCAAGAACTATTTAGGGAAGAAGCAGTCAGCTGGTATTCTGTCTATAATGGAGTGGCAAGCACAGTCACCGGATCTCAACCCTATTGAGCTGTTGTGGGAGTAGCTTGACCATATGGTACATAAGTGCCCATCAAGCCAATCCAACTTGTGGGAGGTGCTTCAGGAAGCATGGGGTGAAATCTCTTCAGATTACCTCAACAAATTGACAACTAGAATGCCAAAGGTCTGCAAGGCAGTAATTGCTGCAAATGGAGGATTCTTTGACAAAAGTTTAAAGTTTGAAGAACAATTATTTCAATTTAAAAAATGTTTTTATTCATAACCTCGTCAACATATTGACTATATTTCCTATTCATTTTGCAACTTATTTCATGTATGTTTTCATGGAAAACAAGGACATTTCTAAGTGACCCCCAACTTTTGAACTGTAGTGTATATGGTTAAATAACATAAGAACAATGGTGCAACACTAATGGGGGAAAAAATTATTTAACAAACGCGCTTTGTCCCGCGTTGGATAGCGGATTGCCTTTTCCTAGACCATGTTGCCATGTGCATAATAGCAAAGCTAAACAGCATAATGGTGTGGAGAACAATGACATGGAGGCAGCAGCGGCGTTAGGAGACGAGAAAACAGCCCGTCTTAATTGTCTAAGAAGTGATGAGGAAACCAACTTACAGCCTAAGTTAAAATGTGCCTGGCTTTATAAATCATCCATATACAGCGCATTCAGAAAGTATTCAGACCCCTCGACTTTGCCACATTACAGCCTTAATCTAAAATGTATTAAATATTTTTTCCTCAATCTACACACAATAACCCATAATGACAAAGCAAAAAGGTTCAGAAATTTTTGCAAATGTATTACAAATAAAAACAGATAGCTTATTTACATAAGTATTCAGACCCTTTGCTATGAGACTCGAAATTGAGCTCAGGTGCATCCTGTTTCCATTGATCATCCTCGAAATGTTTCTACAACTTGGGAGTCCACCTGTGGTAAATTCAATTGATTGGACATGATTTGGAAAGGCACACACACCTGTCTATATAAGGTCCCACAGTTGACAGCGCACGTCAGAGCAAAAACCAAGCAATGAGGTTGAAGGAATTGTGCGTAGAGATCCGAGAAAGGATTGTGTCAAGGCACAGACCTGGGAACGGGTACCAAAACATTTCTGCAGCATTGAAAGGTCGCCAAGAACACAGTGGCCTCCATCATTCTTAAATGGAAGAAGTTTAGAACCACCAAGACTCTTCCTAGAGCTAGCTGCCCGGCCCAACTGAGCAATCGGGGGAGAAGGGCCTTTAGGGAGGGGAACAAGAACCCAATGGTCACTCTGACAGAGCTCCAGACTTACTCTGTGGCAATGGGAGAACATTCCAGAAAAACAACCATCTCTGCAGCATTCCACCAATCAGGCCTTTATGGTAGAATGGCCAGACGGAAGCCACTCCTCAGTAAAAGGTGCATGACAGCCCGCTTGGAGTTTGCCTAAAGGCATTTAAATACTCTCAGACCATGAGAAACCAAGATTGGCCTGAATGCCAAGCATCGTGTCTGAAGGAAACCTGGCACTATCCCTCCGGTGAAGCATGGTGTTGGAAGCATCATGCTGTAGGGACGTTTTTCGGCAGCAGGGACTGGGGAGACTAGTCAGAATTGAGGGAAAGATTAACAGAGCAAAGTGCAGAGAGATCCATGATGAAAACCTGCTCCAGAGCAAGTTTCAACGTCCAACGAGACAATGCATGAGTGGCTTCGGGACAAGTCTCTGAATGTCCTTGAGTGCCCGGACTTGAACCTGATCGGACATCTTTGGAGAGACCTGAAAATAGCTGTGCAGCGACGGTCCCCATCCAACCTGACAGAGCTTGAGGATCTACAGAGAAGAATGGGAGAAACTCCAAATACATGTGTGACAAGCTTGTAGCGTCATACTCCAAAAGACTCTAGGCTCTAATCACTGCCAAAGTCGATTCGACAAAGTACTGAGTAAAGGGTCTGAATAATTATTATTATTTTATATTTTCCACAAGTCAAATTTATTCCACACCATCCTTCCTCTTTACCTCCTGAGCAACCAGTAAACATTCCCGCTTCGAGTTTGTCACATTCTCTGCATTAATTTTGCAGTCACATGTGTTACGGTGTTCAGAGTTTGTTATAACCAATTTATTGGTGTGATTATGATATGCTATAAGTCAGGCCCTATTGGTCACATGCATGCAATGCATACATGTCACACTCAGGGTTGAGGAATTCTGGAATGTTTTTCCCAAACAAATGATTTGGTAACAGAACTTTTCAGTCAGAAATGGCTGTAATTATGCTGCATCTTCAGCAACACAGACAGCGTGATACACTGTTGATGTTCTGTGGTGGTCGCTGCAGCAGGGATGAGAGGGAGACAACGGGTGCTAGTCACAGTTGCTTGCAGTCTTTCTTATTTTTAAATTATTCTATATTTGTTTTTACACAGCAAGTCTGAGTCCGGTCCAACACAATCAAATCAATTGCGGTCGGACTTCCTCTAGTCATGTGAGTCTTAAAGCATCAGACAAGCTCGGTGTTTGAAATAGTTAAGCGCACTGCTAGTTGATTTGACTAAGACACCGGATGTATCTATATATGGAAAGATGCGCATATAAATATGTTGACCAAAAAGAACAGACGACTATCGGTTGACCAAGGTAAAAAAATATATATAAAAA